>NC_083421.1:26148601-26451631 GCF_020745735.1 Hemiscyllium ocellatum | reverse complement strand
TCACATACCTCTATTCACATACCCATCCAGATGCCTTTTAAATGTTGTAACTGTACCAAGCTCTACCACTTCCTCTGGCAATCCATTCCATCCACATAGTACATCAACCGTGAACACTTTTACCTTCAGTGATACCAACATTACCTACCAAGCAAGAACGAAGATCAGGGAGAAGAGAGTGGTGCATTTGGTTTGAATTTATTATGGATAACACGACTGTACCACAACAGCACAAGAAGGAATCAGTCCAGAATCAAATGTTGGGAGGTATTTAAAGAAATCAGGAGCAAAAGGGAACTTCACAAAAAAAAATGCACTGACTTTTTAAAATGAGCAGCAGGTTATTTTTGCCAAATTAGAATTACAAAGGTGATCAATTTCCTTTCATTTCAAAGGGTTTAAAAGTTTCCTTTGTTTTTGCGGCTTCATGTAATTAACTCATCTAAATGCAACATCCTGCAGACTCTGAAATTGGTTGCAACTATTCAATCTCAAGACTGTTTATGTAAAGTTCCCTTTTGTGCACTGACAGACACAGGCATGGTTACACATCAATACACAATACTGACATTCACTGCAGCATGTTTGAGTCTGTCACTACACAATGGTGGAAAGTCAGACTCAAACATGGTTTTGTTTCACTGGGTGACAAGACTGATACATTGGAAAATGACTCCGGTCTACTCCAAATTTGCTAAAATCGATTTGTTCACTCAATTTTTAAAACAGTCAGGTCTGCTGGCAAATTCGTAAGTTACTACTTGATTCTGAATAATATTCATTCTTTCAAGAACTGGGGCTGTTTGGGAGAACGTTTCTTTGACACAGAGTGGTGGATGTGTGGAATGCACTGCCAGCGATAGTAGTAGAGTCAGATACATTAGAAACATTTAAGCAACTCTTGGACAGACACATGGATGATAGTACAATGAAGGGCATGTAGGTTAGTCTGATCTTAGAGTAGAGGCCGGCACAACATCGAGGGCCAAAGGGCCCATACTGTGCTGTACTGTTCTATGTTTATGTTCTATGCTCTATATAGTGCAAGCTGCTGTGAGCTTGCATCCATTACCTGCAAGGATGGCAGACTCATAACAACTTTGAAAAAGGAACTGAAAACAAAAAATGCTGGAATCACACTGTGGAGACAGAGCTAGGTAACCTTTCGAGTGTAAATGACTCTTCATCGGAGCTGAAAAAAGAAATTGGACAAATACTTGAAAGGGAAACAATATACTTTTGCTACAGAGCCTTGGGACACTCCAACCACATGATATCAATGTGGACTTCACTATTTTCCTCATTTCCCCTCCCCCCCACCTTATCCCAGTTCCATCCTTCCAACACGGCATCGCCCTCATCATCCGTCCATCTTCCTTCCCACCTATCCGCTCCTCCCTCCTCTCTGACCTATCACCATCACCTTCACATTGGCTCACAAGCCTCATTCCTGATTAAGGGTTCTTGCCAAAAACATTGATTCTCCTGCTCCTCGTATGCTGCCTGACCTGCCGTGGTTTTCCAGCACCTTATAGAGTGACCTTATAGAGGTTTATAAAATCATGAAGGGCATGGAGAGGATAAATAGACAAAGTCTTTTCCCTGGGGTGGGGGAGCCCAGAACTAGAGGGCACAGGTTTAGGGTGAGGGGAAAGATATAAAAGAGACCTAAGGGGCAACATTTTCATGCAGAGGGTGGTGTATATATGGAATGAGCTGTCAGAGAAAGTGGTGGAGTTGGTACAATTGCAACATTTAAAAGGCATCTGGATGGGTATATGAATAGGAAGGGTTTGGAGGGATATGGGCTGGGTACTGGCAGGTGGGACTAGATTGGGTTGGGATATCTGGTCAGCATGGACAAGTTGGACCGAAGGGTCTGTTTCCAGGCTGTACATCTCTATGACTATGGAAATCCTGATTCCCATGTTTCATGATGAAGAAAAGAAAAAGTCAGAACTTTGCAAGTGGCACTTGGAACTGAATGGCCCCTATCATCTTCTGAAAGGTATTAATCCCATAATACAAGATGTGCAATCAATACGAAAATCCCACCTTATTCAGAGAGAGACTGAAGTGGGGAAAGGCAGCAACCATAGTTTATTTGGCTGGTTAAAAGCTCAACTAAGATACATTTGAAGATGATGCCTCCAAAAGCTTTGGGAGGATTAGTTCAGCCAATCTGAGTGCCTGACTTGGACACATATCACAAAATATTAGGCAGCCAAAGTACATGACCTCTCCAATATAGTCCACATAAGAACCAATCTCTTCAAACTTCAAGAAAGTTCACAAACAGCTGTGACTCTTGTTTTACATGATCCTTCCTTCATCTCCAAAGCATCAGAGACATCCAAGAAACTATAGGCCTGTCACATAAGACCAGAACTGGTAAAGAGGTTTAATTAACTGTCACCTATAAAGATATCTTGTTGCTATCAATATTTAATCTTTGTCTGCGAGTGTGCAGAACAGCATTTGATTTATTTATTGTTGCGTGTATTTTTTTTAAAAGACAGTGAAAAGTTCTGCATAGTGTCACCATTCTGTGGCACTATCCTAAAACACAGAAAATAAACCAAAACACAGAATATAAAAGGCAGAAAAATGAAGAAATAAATGATAGAAATGAAGAAATAAAGTATTTTTGTGAGATGAGGTGTTTAAGTGCAAAACTAAATAACCTCCTTTATTTTTAAACTCACAAAAGCTTGCTACTGAACTTTTAATTGGGATATGCACTCCATTCAAAACAAACTGATTATGGACAGTAAGAGAAGACAATTTCTGCTTATGACAGTGATAATATTTTTAGTGATGTTGATTGAGGAAGAGACAATGACCAAGATGCAAAGGAAATTCTACTGCTCTTCTTTGCAATAGTACCATAGAACCTCTACAGTGTGGAAGTAGGCTATTTGGCCCACTGAGTCCATACCAACCCTCGAAAAGCATCCCACCTAGACTCACTCCCCTATCCTATAAACCTGCATTCCCCTTGCCTAATCCATCTGGCCCACAGAACCCTGGACACCACAGACAATTTAGCATGGCCACTCCACCTAATCTGCATATATTTAAACTGTGGGAGGAATCCGGAGGCCCCATGGGAAACCCACACAGACACAGGGACAATGTGCAAACTCCACATAGACAGTCAGCAGAAGCTGGAATCCTCCAGGTCCCTGGTGCTATGAGGCAGCAGTGCTAACCACTGAGACACCGTGCTGCTCTTATCTTTAGACCAGAGAGTACAGATGGGGCCTTGGCTTAGCATCTCATGTGATAATCGGACATCTCTTACTCTGCAATTCTGCAACAATACTGCATTGAAAGAGAAGTCTTGATTTTAAGCTCTGTGTGGGACTTGAAACTGTGAACACTGAGCAGAGGTTGACATTTGCAACATTTTGGCAAGACAGAGCTTTAACCTGAATGCTGCTTTGAGAGGTAAAGCCACGGTACACTTGAAATCAACTGAAAAGTGAAATGCTCCTATCCCAGTACCTTCGTCTTTATAATCACACAAACAACAAATCAAAAAGCATTGCCTGTAAGAAAATCTTGCCTCCCCAAATTTAAATTTTGGATTTGCTCACAAGTTGCACCAAAATAAAAGGAGTTAAATGTGGAGGGGGTCTGTATATCTAAAGAGTATAATAAAAGCAAAAGCATTTCAACATGCTTATCAATTGCACTGTGCCAAGTACACCTATTGTGATATAAATGATAGACCTGCATGGGTTTAGATTTTGACTAAAATAAGTCACATGAGGCAATCGACTGTAGCACTGGTCAAAAGGATATTCCTTTGAAAGAGCAGAGGACACTAAAGAACTGATTTATAATCCAAACAAACAGCCAGGTTTTGAGAGAAGGCTCACAGACCACAAAAATCTGCTGGCAGTACTCCTCAGTCAACAGTTAGCAAAACCATTTCGGTCAATCTTGATTAGAATTTTCCCAATGGCTGGTTTCTAACAAAGGTGCAGCAGAGGTTAATAGCAGGGCATAATAATATAAATTACAGCGAATTTAATTAAGAGAATCATAAGCAAAATAAAAAAGCTCAACATTTTCCAAAGATTGGCATGTTATTTGTTTCCTCATTAAGCAATTGGAAACTTCTCAAAGAGTTAGTCAAGCTAACCAGGTGAACTCGATGTACCCAGTTACTAACAATAAATAAGTTTAGCCTTCAATGTTGATTCCCTGATATCAAGAAAAGACTGAGGGCATTGGATACTGGATAAACTATGGGCCCTGACAACATCACAGCAATAGTAATGAATCCTTGTTCTCCAGAACTAGCTGTCCCACCAGTCAAGTTATTCCTGTGCAGCTACAACACGAGCACGTACCCAGTAATGCAGAAAATTGCCCAGGCATTCCCATGTGCAAAAACCTGCACAAATCCAACTAAGATAATTACTAACCAAAAGAGAAAATGCTGGAAAATCTCAGCAGGTCTGGCAGCATCTGTAAAGAGATAAAAGTGTTGCCGTTTTGAGTCTAACTGACCATTTGTCAAAGCTGGAATCCAGATTCCAGTATCCGCAGTAATTTGCTTTTATGCGATAATTACTACCTCCTCAGTCTACTCTCAATCACTGGTAAAGTTGTCATCAACAGTGCTATCAACCAACATGTACACAGCAGATAACCTAATAACTAACACTCTGAGTATCTCCCTATCCACTCAGACAGGACAATCTTTATCCAAAAATGGACGAAGGAACTGAATTCCAGAGCGGAGATAGAAATTACCTCACAAGGCAACATTTGACGGAGTGTGACATCAAGAATCCTAACAAAAATCAAAAACAATGGGAATTAAGTGAAATTCTTCATTTGTCGGATTCGTAATTGGCACAAAGGAAGATGGCAGTTGGAAGTGAATTGCCTCAGTTTCAAGACTTTGTGCAGAGGTTATCCAGAGTACAGTCCAGAGTCCAACCAACTTCAACGATTACTTTCCCTCCATTATAGATATTTTTCACTAACCTGGCCAGATACATTATGACGTACATCTGGAGCAGTTGGGACTTCAATTTCCCAGCTCAGAGGTAGATACCACTGCATCACTGTAGCCCATAAAACAATACCAGCGCCCCAAAGGCTGCATACTCAGCCCCTTACTATACTCATTACGCTCACAACTGTGCGGCCAAATTCTGCTCTAACTCCATTTGCAAGTTTGCTGATACCACCACTGAAGTGGGTCCGATCTTAAACAACAAGACAGAGTACAGGAAAGAGATAGCGAACCAAGTGGCGTAGCTTAAAGACACCAATCTCCCCTGAACGTCAACAAAGTGAAGGAGATGGTCAAAGGGTCAGTTAGACTCAAAACGTCAGCTCTTTTCTCTCCTCACAGATGCTGCCAGACCTGCTGAGATTGTCCAGCATTTTCTCTTTTGGAAGGAGATGGTTATTAACTTCAGGAAGCAGAGTAAACAACATGCCCCTGTCTGTATCGATAGTGCTGAGGTGGAGGCGGTCCAGAGCTTCAAGGTCTTATCACTAACTATTTGTCCTGGTCCACCTTCATTGACGCTATGATCAAGCGAGCACAACAATGTCTCTAATTCCTCAGGAGGCCAAGGAAATTTGGCAGGTTCAGAGTTATTCTCACCAATTTTTACAAATGCACCATCAAAAGCATTCTATTTGGATGTGTCACAGCTTGGGATGGCAACTGCTCTGTCCAAGGCAGAAAGAAACTACAGAAAGTTGTGAATGCTGCCCAGTCCCTCACACAAACCAACCTTTCATCCTTTGACTTCATCTACAATTCCTGCTACCTTGCGAGAGCAGCCAACATAATCAAAGACTCCTCCCACCCCAGTTATACTCTCTTCCGCCTCTTCTGTCAGGCAGCAGAAATAAAAGTTTGACAATGTACCAACAGATTCAAGAAGTTTCTTTCCTGCTGTTATCAGACATATGAATGGACCCCACATATATTAAAGTTGATCTTTCTCTTCACCTTCTCTGTAGCTGTGATGCTACATTCTGCATTCTGTTCTATACCCTGATGTATTTATGTAAGCTCTGATTTGCCTGTGTGGCATGCAAAACAATGTTTTTCACTATATCTCAATATAGTGGGGGGCACGGTGGCACAGTGGTTAGCACTGATGCCTCACAGCGCCAGAGACCCGGGTTCAAATCCTGCCTCGGGCAACTGTCTGTGTGGAGTTTGCACATTCTCCCAGTGTCTGCGTGGGTTTCCTCCAGGTGCTCCGGTTTCCTCCCACAGTCCAAAGATGTGTAGGTCAGGTGAATTGGCCATGCTAAATTGCCCGTAGTGTTAGGTGAAGGGGTAAATGTAGGTGAATGAGTCTGGGTGGGTTGCTCTTTGGAGGGTCGATGTGGACTTGTTGGGTCGAAGGGCCTGTTTCCACACTGTAAGTAATCTAATCTATATGTGACATAAACAAATGAAATCAAATGAAGCTACTGTTATGCCTGGTCAACCTATAGTTAATCTGTTTACATGTTACGACACATATCCAGGGCAGATGAAACTTGAACCCAGACCTTCTGACCCAGAATTAGATTAGATTACTTACACTGTGGAAACAGGCCCTTCAGCCCAACAAGTCCACGCAAACAAGGGGAGAATGTGCAAACTCCACACAGACGGTTGCCCGAGGCGGGAATTGAACCTGGGTCTCTGGCATTGTGAGGCAACAGTGCTGACCACTGTACTGAGTTAGGGACACTGTCTCTGTGTAACAAGATTCTACATTTTCTCTCCATCATAAGGTTAGAAGTGGTGGGTTGGTCTGATAATTCCACAATATTCAGCATCATTCATGACTCCTCAGATAGGTAAACAGCTCACAACATTGACTCTCCTGCTGCACGGATGCTGCCTGACCTGCTGTGTTTTTTCCAGCACCACTCCATCGATTCAAACTCTCCAGCACCTGCAGTCTTCACGATCGCCTGATAAATGGCAAGTAATGTTCACACCACAGAGGTGTTAAGAAATAACCACCTCCAAACAGAGGCAACTTAACCATTTCCCTTTGACATTCAATGGCATTACCATTGCTAACTCCCCCATTAACAACAATTGCCCAGAAACTGAAATGGAGGAGCCAATGAAATGCCACAAGACCGGGTCAGAGCATTCAGAAGCAAGCAACTCATTTCCTGTCACTCCAAAACCTGTGCACCGCCTCCAAGGTAAAAATCAAGAGTGTTATGGAATACTCCCCAAGTGCTTGGATGAGTACAACACCAACAGCACTCAAAAACTCAACATCATCCAACGCAAAGCAGCTTATTTGACTGTATCCAATGCATTACTTTAAATAGTCTTAACCTCCACCACTAATGCTCAGCGACAGCAGTATATATCCAGTAATATATATAGACAGTCATGTACCCAAATCAAAACTGCACCGCAAAAACTTACTGTTTCTTCAGCATCACCAGCCAAACTTGTGGAAATGTATCATTGAGAAAGACAAGGGCAGCAGCAGGAGAGTCACCTTTTCAGGTCAGAACTCAGTCCTAAAAAAGGGTTGACTCTGCTGCTCCTCTGATGCTGCTTGACCTATTGTGCTTTTTCCAGCTCCTGACCTTCCAGCATCTGCGGTCCTCACTATCTCTAACCATGGGGACACCATTCCGAGGTGCCTCTCGACTTGGAAATACATTGCCTCTCCTTTACATTCCTCCCTCACTAATGACACTGTGGGTCTACCTACACCTCAGAGACTGCAATAGCTCACTCCCACCACTGCCTCAAGGGCAGTTAGGGAATGGACAACAAATTCTGACCCAGCCAGTGATGTCCACAGCTTGCGAAATAATTTTTGTTTGAGAAAAATGGGAGGTTAGATTTTCACAAACTCTCCCTGTCAGATTCCTCCCTCCCCTTTGTTAAAATTGCTGAGTGCTCTGACTCATGATGTTTTGCTATCTAGTCTGGTCAATGATCCACTAACAATGTTTTAACGGTATGTGGATGTGTGAGTGAATTAAAAAAAAAACACCATCATAAAACAAATTCAAGAGTACAGGTAGTAATGAAACAGGTAAAAGTCAGACATGGGAACCAGGAGTTGGCAATGAAATATATTTACCAAATATCTGCCGCACAGAAGGGGCTGTTCAGCCAAAATTATTGTACTGACTTTCTGCATCAGCAAACCAGCTAGTCTTTGAAAAAAACGAGTTATGACATACCTGTAGCACAGGTAGCACTTGAACCTAAACCTTCTGGGACAAAGGTAGGACACTACAACAGTGCCACAAGACACAACTTGGATGGAGAAGGAGCAATAAATCGCTCAGAAGAGGACATAATATGAACAAACTACCTTCTAATCTGGAGTCAGATGCTCCAATGCTGTGCCTCCAACCCAGTCAGCACTGAGCTAATCTAACCCAGCTTTTTCCCCAAAGCCCTGCAAACTGGGAGGTCAAAAAGATTATTTTCATGTCACTATTGCCTCTTTTACTAATCCCCCTGTACTAGCACCCTCTGGTCTGTGGCCTTCTCACTGATGGGAACAGTTTCTATCTATTCTACCCAAATCACACTTATTTTTATCCACTTCAATCTCCTCTCAACCTTCACTGCTGTCAAGATAATAACACCAACTTCTTCATTCCATCCAGACAAGTGAAATCCTTCATCTCATAACGTACAGAGACCTTGATCAGACCAGCCGAGGAGTGGCAGAGTGAGTCCAATTTAGATAAATGTGAGGAGCTGTATTTTGGAATGGCAAATCAGGGCAGGACTTATACACTTAATGGTAAGGTCCTAGAGAGTGTTGCTGAACAATAAGACTTTGGGGTGCAGGTTCATAGCCCCTTGAAAGTGGAGTTGCAGGTAGTCAGGATAGTGAAGGCAGCGTTTGATATGCATTCCTTTATTGGTCAGTGCATTAAGTATAGGGGTTGGGACATCATTGTTGCGGCTGTACCGGACATTGGTTAGGCCATTTTTGGAATATTGTGTGCAATTCTGGTCTCCTTCCTATCAAAGGATGTTATAAAACTTAAGAGGGTGTAGAAGAGATTTACAAGAATGTGGCCAAGATTGGAGGGCTTGAGTATAATGAGGGGCTGAATAGGCTGGGGCTCTCTTCCCTGGAGCACTGAAGGTTGAGGAGCGACCTTATAGAGGTTTATGAAATCATGAGGGACATGGATAAGGTGAATAGTCAAGATCTTTTTCTCCCCCAAGGTAGGAGAGTCCGAAACTAGAGGGCATAGGTATAAGGTGAGAGAGGGGAGAGATATAAAAGAGACCGAAGGAGGAGCTTTTTCACGCAGAGGGTGATACGTGTATGGAATGAGCTGCCAGAGGAAGTGGTGAAGGCTGGTACAATTACAGCATTTAAAAGGCATCGGGATGGTAATTGAATAGGAAGGGTTTGAGAGAGATATGGCCCAAATGCTGGCAAATGGGACTAGACTAAATTGGAATATCTGGTTGGTATGGAAGATTTGCACCAAAGGGTCTGCTTCAATGCTGTATAACTCAATGACTGTATCATCGACTGGACATGATATTCCAGCTGGGACAGAAGCAGTATTTTATGGAAGTTCACAAGAATCATAACGTCATAAGAAAGATTCAGCATTTCAATGGAGACACAGAACTTCCAAGAACCGCATTATAGCATATAGATTCCGAGCAACCTCACATCGGGACCTGGCGACTGAAACACTGAGCCCATCAGATGTCACACCAGCCTGCCAGTCTCCTTTCATGGTTACCAGGGTTTAAACTCTAGACTCATGGTTACAGTCTAGGATAAGGTGCGGGGAGCTGATGGTCATGGGAAGGTTTAGAAATAGTCTGCGAAATTGTCAGAATAATGATTAGATTACATTCCCTACAGTGTGGAAACAGGCCCTTTGGCCCCTCAAGTCCACACTGACCCTCCAAAGAGTAACCCACCCAGACCCATTTCCCTCTGACTAATGGGCAATTTAGCATGGCCAATTCACCTAACCTGCACATCTTTGGACTGTGGGAGGAAACCGGAGCACCCGGAGGAAACCCATACAGACATGGGGAGAAGGTGCAAACTCCACACAGGCAGTGCCTGAGGCTGGAATCAAACCTGTGTCCCTGATGCTCTGAGGCAGCAATGCTATCCACTGAGCCACCGTGCTGTAATGTTCATATCTTGCTTTCTTGACTTCAATACACAGTCCATAAGATAGAACGGTATTCAGACAACAGCAGATTTTAAGCTGAATCTGTCCACATTCTGAACACATTCTGAAATATTTCTGATTTTACATGATAAAAGTCATGTAGTGCAAAATAAGGGGGAGCAGATTTAGGACTGAGTTGAGGAGGAACTTCTTCACCCAACGGGTTGGGAACCTGGGGAATTCCTGCCCAGTGAAGCAGTTCAGGCTTTCTTGTTGAATTTGTTTTTTAAGGTAGATAGATGTTTGAACAGTAAAGGAATTAAAAGTTATGGTGAGCAAGTGGGTAAGTGGAGCTGAGTCCTTGAAAAGATCAGCCATGATCTAGCTGAATGACAGAGCAGGCTCAATAGGCCTAGTTCTTATGTGCGTTGATGCTGAAGCCCAATATTTTAAACAAGTTCATTGACATTTCATACATAAGGGTGTGCATATTTATTTCCCAAAGATGGCACAATTTTCAGAAGTATTAAGGTTACTTCTGTAAGGATTGCTAAATGGAATTGAATATCGTCAAAGCATTTATTAAAGCACAGACAATTACCTCACAGGTATGAATCCGAAGCTCACTAGGGGTAGGGTTTTCTCGACCCAAAGGAGGTGAGAATAATAGGGTGGTGGTGAATTTATACAGGAGAAAGTGAGGACTGCAGATGCTGGAGATCAGACCTGAAAATGTGTTGCTGGAAAAGTGCAGCAGGTCAGGCAGCATCCAAGGAACAGGAGATTCGATGTTTCGGGCATGATCCCCTCTTCAGGAATGAGGAAAGTGTGCCCAGCAGGCTAAGATGAAAGGTAGGGAGGAGGGACTTGGGGGAGGGGCGTTGGAAATGCGATAGGTGGAAGGAGGTTAAGGTGAGGGTGATAGGCCGGAGTGGGGGCGGAGAAGTCAGGAAGAAGATTGCAGGTTAGGAAGGCGGTGCTGAGTTCGAGGGATTTGACTGAGACAAAGTGGGGGGAGGGGAAATGAGGAAACTGGAGAAATCTGAGTTCATCCCTTGTGGTTGGAGGGTTCCTAGGCGGAAGATGAGGCACTCTTCCTCCAGCCGTCGTGTTGCTATGGTCTAGCGATGGAGGAATCCAAGGACCTGCATGTCTTTGGTGGAGTTTGAGGGGGAGTTGAAGTGTTGAGCCACGGGGTGGTTGGGTTGGTTGGTCCGGATGTCCCAGAGGTGTTCTCTGAAACATGCCGCAAGTAGGCAGCCTGACTCCCCAAGATAGAGGAGGCCACATCGGGTGCAGTGGATGCAGTAAATGATGTGTGTGGAGGTGCAGGTGAATTTGTGGCGGATATGGAAGGATCCCTTGGTGCCTTGGAAGGAAGTAAGGGGGAGATGTGGGTGCAAGTTTTGCATTTCTTGCGGTTGCAGGGGAAGTTGCCGGGATTGGAGGTTGGGTTGGTGGGGGGTGTGGACCTGACGAGGGAGTCACGGAGGGAGTGGTCTTTTCGGAAAGCTGATAGGGGAGGGGAGGGAAATATATCCCTGGTGATGGGGTCCATTTGGAGGTGGCGGAAATGACGACGGATGATACGATGTATATGGAGATTGGTGGGGCGGTAGGTGAGGGCCAGTGGGGTTCTGTCCTGGTGGCGATTGGAGGGGCGGGCTTCAAGGGCGGAGGAGCGGGAAGTGGAGGAGATGCAGTGGAGAGCATCGTCGATCACGTCTGGGGGGAAATTGCAGTCTTTGAAGAAGGAGGCCATCTGGGTTGTACGGTATTGGAGCTGGTCCTCCTGGGAGCAGATGCGGCGGAGACGAAGGAATTGGGAATATGGGATGGCATTTTTACAGGGGGTAGGGTGGGAGGAGGTGTAGTCCAAGTAGCTGTGGGAGCCGGTCGGTTTATAGTAAATGTCCGTGTTGATTCGGTCACCCGAGATAGAAATGGAGAGGTCTAGGAAGGGGGTGAGGAGTCTGAGACAGTCCAGGTAAATTTGAGGTCGGGGTGGATGGCGTTGGTAAAGTGGATGAACTGTTCAACCTTCTCGTGGGAGCACGAGATAGCGCCGACACAGTCATCGATGTAGCAGAGAAAAGGTGGGGGGTGGTGCCAGTGTAGCTGCGGAAGATGGGGACATAAATTTAAGGTGAAGAGTGGAAGGTATAGGGGGGATGATTAAAAAATAATTTTAAAAAAAATATAACCAGGAAAGTCAGCAGGCCGTAGAGGAGGTCATTACGGCCAACTGTTTTGTCCAGCTTCAGCTGTCCCTGGAGAAGCGGCAAAAAAAAACTAGAGTTCTTTGGTAGCGTACCTATCTCTGAGTCAGGAGGCTTGGGTTGAAGTTCTACCAACCCCTATGGCTATGCACAAATATCTCTGAACAGGTTAATTAGAAAATCTCCTAAAAGCGAAAGTCATTGGAATTAAGTCAGCCCTCCCAATTAACTACTCAACCACATAAATGCGGGTATCCGGCCACCTTAATTTTGATGTAATATTGTTTGCAAACATTGTGCTATCGAGGTGCATTCTAAACACTCCAAGAACAATCAAAGGGTCAAAAAGGAGGAAGGCCATCTGTGTCCCTGCAACATCTGAAAAATGGCCTTGGAGGTCAATGGAGAGGAGAGTGGCTAAAATGGGGTGTGGTTGCAAGATCATAGGGTGGCAAAATGACAAATAAGATACAAAATGGAAAGAAGCAATTTAGTGCATCACAGTGGGAAGACGGAATGTGTTCATTTGAAGCATGAAATAGAACACATCATCTTGAGTTAAAAACAATAACACACATGATTTCTGATTTAAAAACAGCTGCCCCCATATTGGGAGGAGAGTTTTCTTTTTGGGGAGAGGGCTGGGGTGCATTTGCAGCTAAGAAATTTGGCTAACTGAAAGATAGCCCATTAATGACGAGTTCAGTATATGGAGAATTGGGAGCAGAAACCAAAACAGAAATAGCTGGAAGAGCTCAGCAGGTCTGGTCACATCTGAGGAGAGAAATCAGAGTTAACATTTCAGGTCGGGTGACCCAGCCTCAGAACTTCTGCTGGTTTTAATCCCACATAACCACCATGTCTATATAATCCATGGCATCATGTGCCAATGAGATCCCTCAAATCTCCCAGAGCCACAGGACATTGTGGTTTGGTTTCCACCTTGCAATGTCTATGATATCAGCAAAGCAACAGGGAAAGGCAGATGCAGGCAAATCCTCACAAAGTCTGTCAATTCTAGCATCCCAGCTAGAAGCTGCTGCCAGACACCAGGAGAGTTGGGAGCAAGATAGGGTTCAAGGATGGATAGGTTGTTGGCTGCCCAAGGCAAGGTTACGACAGTACTGCTGCAAGCTACCTGATGGATGAGATGACTGGAGAGTCCAGATCCAAGGGATCACATTCCAAGGATATTGGGTAGATCATTTAGGACTGAGATGAGGAGAGAGAGGTGAGCCTGTGGAATTCTGTGCCACAGAAAGTGACTGAGACGGAAACGTTGAATGCTATCATGACATTAGATATAGTTCTTACAGCTGAAGGTATCGAAGGGCATGGGGAGAAAGCAGGAACAGGTACAGAGATGAATGCTCAGCCATGATCAAACTGAAAGGCAGAACACACTGGATGGGCTGAATGGCCATCGATTGCTCCACTTTATGTTTCTATTTTTTGTTCACATGACAAACTACCATGTGATATCTGGTCACTGACATCAGACCATTTATTAAACTGGGGTCCCCTGCTGTTTGATCATTTTGCTGGTGGTTTATATTTTGTGACAGCAGCTGTTGTGAAAGAAGCCTGACAAAGCAAGTGTGGGCCGATGAAGAGAAACACAGAGCAGAGGAGAAAGTGAGGGCAGTCGGGAGAGGAAACCAGCTGTAGTCTGGTACTAGGACTTTAAACACAATACCTGTGAGCTTTAGTGAAATCCTGCAGGTTGGAGGTTTTAAACAGTGAATGAGAGAATGGAGAATGGATAGGACAGATCCTGTACTGTGCAGATAAATGGAGAGCTCAATGCAGATAGCGGTGACAGTGGGAGCGTTTGTATCGGAAGAATGTGACATGCATGTCAGTCTCAGTACTGATGGCAGAAGTGGAGGCTTGGATATTTTAATTATATGGAAGGAGTGAATTATCCAGACTGCACATTGTGTGCTAGCATTGCAGGTCGGGATCCCAGGTCTGGGAGGAGTTGGCAACCCATAGTTATGGAATGACAGGCAAGGAATCCCAAGGTCTGGGAGAATGGATACAATCACAAATGGGGGTGGCTTGGACAACCCTTAAGAGATGATCAGGAATTGATCAGTGAGTTGGGAGCATGTCAGACAAGTAAAGCTCTGGATCCAAGCAGTTGAAAGGTGAATAAAAGAGCACAGGAATGGGGTGAGACTTGGAATTCTGAATACGGTGCTTTAGTCATGGAGATTTAAGAATGACACAGACCAGCTCTAATGTTCTAAATCATATCCATCCAACAGGATGTCATTTCCCCTAATCTTTAACTTGTTTCTCCGTTAGCTCTTTTTTCTTCTCCCTCTCTCCCCTATACAGAAACAATCCTACACAGTCAACTACTAAAAACACATACACCTGCACATACTTTGCTTCCCTCACATTTACAGTCAATTTTCATAATATATTACACAATCTACCAGAGGTGGGCAAGAAGGTGATTTTTTTCAAATGGATAAAATTTCAGTCAGATGGTTAAAGACTGAATAAAAAGGAACAGTGGATGCTGTAAATCAAAAGGGCCACTTGATCCAAAATATTAACTCTGATTTCTCTCTACAGATACTGTCAGACTAGCTAGGCATTTCCAGCAATTTTTGTTTTTGTTCCAGGCAGAGGGTGGCGAATTTCTAACACTGTTACCCAGATGTCTCTGCCAATGGGTATATTCAAGGTAAGAGGTCAACACATGCCTAAATGACAATGATAAAGGATATGGGGCTAGTTGGGAAACTGCTAAGGTGGGCCTTAACGGTGAGGTCCTGGCTTGTGTGGCCAAATATAGAGTCCTTGAAATGCAGGTTCATAGTTCCTTGAAAGTAGAGTTGCAGCATTTGGTATGCTTGCCTTTATTGGTCAGCGCATTGTATATTGGAGTTGGGAGGTCATGTTGCAGCTATATAGGACATTGGTGAGGTCACTTTTGGAACAGTGCATGCAATTCTGGTCTCCCTGCTATAGGAAGGATATTGCAAAACTTGAAAGGGTTCAGAGAAGATGTACAAGGATGTCATAGGGAGAGGCTGAATAGACTGGGGCTGTAAGTAATCTAATTTTCCCTGGAGCATCAGAGGCTGAGAGGTGATCTGATAAAGGTTTATAGAAGCCCAGATAAGGTGAATAGCCAAGGTCTTTTCCCCAGGGTGGGGGAGTCCAAACCTAGAGGGCGTAGGTTTAAGGTGAGAGGGGAAAGATTTAAAAAGGACCCAAGGGGTAACTTTTTCACACAGAGGCGGCGCGTGTATGGAATGGGCTGCTGGAGGCTGGTACAATCACGACATTTAAAAGGCATTCGGATGGGCATATGAATAAGAAGGGTTTAGTGGGATATGGACCAAACACAGGCACATGGGACTAGATTTACTTAGGATATCTGATCAGCATGGACAAGTTGGACCAAAGGGGCTGTTTCCATGCTGTACACCTCTATGACCGTTAGCCACCATTCATTGGGATGACCAGCAGCCAGGAGGGGCTGAATGGCATACTTCAGCCCCTGTTTCCAATGAGCTTGCCCAACTACCCCGTTCAGCAGAATTCAAGAGCTGCAGCTGAAACGCCGTCATGAGTCTTATTGCCAGTCAGTTGGAGACAGAGCTCTGAGCTACTCACCGCGTCTCCCCCGGTGTCAGGGACCTGCAGAGAGCCAGCAGCAGCTGCTGCCTGCTGGGGTCCTCCAGGAAGGAGCGGACCAGCTTCTCCTTGTCCTGGTGCAGCTCCAGCAGGAGTGCGTCCACCGTCTGCTGGAACCGGGCCGGCTCCCCGCTCAGCAGCTGGGCGAAGTCAGCGTGAGAGTCCGCACTTGCACACCGCGACATCCCCGGGACACACACACACACACACAGAGAGAGAACAACAGAATCAGGAGTTTAACTTCTCCCCCACAGAGACTGAGGTGACCAGTCAGTCAGTGTCAATTTCAGGCGGTGTGGGTCACCCACAGGAATGAGAGCACTGTCTCACTCTGTGCTGCCCAGCACTCACACCCCTCTCCCTCTCAAGCTCTGCCATACATTTCCTTAACCTGTTGACTGGTGTCTGAGGGACCAGCCTTCTTTTGCCCTGAGACTCTGGGTGGCTGCAATCAGGGTCAGGGGGCTGCCCATCTCCTGGCAGCCACGCCCCTGGAGAGCACACACCAGGAGAAAAGAGCTTAAGTTATTCTTTTCTGATGTTACTGATGGCTCTTCCACTGCCTGGGACCTACCGTCCCTCCCCTGACCGAGTCGGTTCTGTATTGAAGGCTCAGAGAAACAAGCAGCCCCCCCTCCACAGTTTCAGCCAAAGGAAACAAAACACAACTGTTACAGCAACACGACTGGCTGGGAAAGACAACCGCACAGAGGTCTTGCTCTCAACAAGTCAAAAGCAGATCATTGTCAGGACCCAGTGACCCTTGTTCCACAAGGCACAACAGCTTCCGAGCACATCCCACATTTCAGGAATATTTATGTTCAGTACCTTTTGCTACAATTTGATAAGCCATTTCTTGTTTAGAGTCACAGAGAAGTACAGCGCGGAGGCAAACCTTTCAGTCCAACTCACCCATGCCAACCAGATATTCTAAATTAAATGTGCCAGCATTTAGCCCATATGCCTCTCAACACTACCTATTCATATATCCGTTTTTTAAAAAATGTTGTAACTATACTAGCCCCCACCACTTCCTCTGGCAGCTCATTCCATACATGCACCACTCTCTCTGTGAAAATGTTACCTGTCAGGTCCTTTTTAAATCTTTCCCCTGTCACCTGAAACATATGCCCTCTAGTTTTGAACCCCCCTACTCTGGGGAAAAAAAACATTGACTATTTACCCTATCCATGCCCCTCATGATTTTATAAACATCTGTCAGGTCACCCCTCAGCTTCCGACACTCAGGAGAAATACGCTTTCTTCTATCACGGAGTGGTTGGGTCGGTTGGTCCGGGTGTCCCAGAGGTGTTCTCTGAAAGGTTCCGCCTGGAGGCTTCGGATTTGTTGTAGGTACTGGAGGCTTCGGACAACACCGCTGGGATAGGAAGGGAATATCATTGACCAAAATTAAAGCAATGTTGAGTTTCAAAACCAGTTTGGCAACCGGAAACAAAATTGAGACTTGATAACCCACTACATTGTTAACATCTAAGGGATTTACCGAAACATCTGTAGGATTTGAATTGATCAGATTTTCTACTCTGTGTTTACTATGGGCTGTTTAGTCAGTCTGTTATCCATATTCACTACATTAATCCTGACTATTAAAAATAAGTTGCACATGTATTATAGTTTGCCTTACTGGCCTTATGTTGCATAGTAATATTTCTTGTTCCTAGGATCCCTATAGTGTGGAAACAGGCTATTCAGCCCATCAAGTCCACACCGACCCTCCAAAGAGTATCCCACCCAGATGCACCTCCCTACAACACCATATTTCCCATGACTAACCATAGCCTATACATCCCTAGACACTGTCTCTCCAAATGTACCCTGTCATGATTGCTCAGGATCTTATATGTTTAATCATATCAGAGCCAAGCTACCTAAACTGCACATCTTTGGGCTGTGGGAGGAATCCAGAGCACCAGGAGGAAACCTACGCAGACACAGGGAGAATGTGCAAACTCCAGACAGACGGTCACCCGAGCCTGGAGTCAAACCCAGTTGCCTGGTGCTGTGAGGCAGCAGTACGAAGCACTGAGCCATCATGCCACCTGTGTTGTTTGTTTAAAACAGTGGAATCTTATGGCTTTATTCCCTTAGTTCAGTCCCTGGACATCACACACTTTAAAAAAATAAGTTATTAGTCCCTGTCCCGATGAAACAGTTTGGCAATCAGGTCCAAAATCGTAATACAATTTGGAGGCTCCTGCAGGATTTAAAATCCATGGGCAAGCGCTGGGGCTTGCTGAGGATGAAGCTGCTTAAGGATTTGGATGTGATCTCACTATGCACATGGAAATGAAAATGGCTTTACAAATCATTACCACTTTCTCAGATAAAGCATTATAAATATAAGTCAGGTTTGGGATTGTCTACATCTTTTCAAACCAAGTGTTGCTGAAGTCTTTCTCACCATGACCATAACAACACTCTCCAAAATCCTCATTGTTGTGGTTAAATAGTCTTGTTTGCTTGTTATCAAATGTCTGACAACACTAATTGCAGAATATATAGCAACTGATTACTGCAGTCATCTGCAAATGATTTTATAATTGTTGATCTCAATTACAATTCAATTACAATTGACCTCAATTGTTTACAGTTTAGATAAATTACTTAGATGACGGAGCAGAAGGTATGTTACTAAATTTGCTGATAACTCAAGGATAGCTATGAAAGTAAATTGTGAAGAAGACATCAGGAGACTAAAATAGGATTTTGGTCGGTGAAGTGAGTGGGTAAAGTTATGGCAAATGAGTTTAATGCAGAAAAAAACATGAAATTGTCCATTTTGGCAGGAGGATAAAAAAAAGAATATAATCAATATGGTGAGAGAGAACAGATGTCTGAAACGTAGAGGGAATAATCACAAAGATTAGCATCCAGGTTCAGCAAGAAATTAGGAAAGCTGACAGAATGGGATAATTTATTACAAGGGGATTTGAACACAACACTATGTAGGTTATGTTTTAGTTAAATGGTTTTGGTGAGACCGCATCTGGACTACTGTGTGTTGTATTGGTCCTCACTTTGTCCCTATGTGCAGTATTGATCATCTTATGCAGGAAATGATTTAATATGTTGGAGGCAGTTCAGAATCTAAAAAATATCTGGAATGGGGAGCTTGTCTTAGGAGAAAAGGTGGAACAGGCCAGGTTTGTAATCCACTTGCACTTAGAAGACGAAAAGATAACTTGATTAAACATATAAGATCCTGAGCAATCATGACAGGGTACATTTGGAGGGGATGCTTCTTCTTGTGGGAAAATGTGAACTAAGGGTTCCTGTTTAAAAATCAGGGGTCCCTCATTTAAAACAAAGAGGAAACAGAGGTTTTCTACAGAATGCCATGAGTCTTTAGAACTCTCTTCCTGAAAGGCTGGTGGAAACAGAGTCCTTGAGCATTTTTAATCCAGTGAGATCACACGGAGGTGTTACATGAATAGATAGTTAAGTGTCACAAAGATAGGTAGATTCTTCTCGAACAAGGGGTGAAAAGTTATCGATGGTCAACAAAAATGTGGGGGTTTAAAGTTACAATCAGATCAGGATCTTATTGAATGGCAGAACAGGGTTAAGGAGATAAACATTCTTGCTCCTGATTTATTTGTTCACATGAATTTTACAAAGTCATTCTGAAATTGAACTTAATCCCCCAGATGTATCCATGTGATGGAAGTAATCTTTGTAAATTGACTGCGGTCTGATCCAGTGTTGAAGCCAAGATTGTAATTTTAAACAGGCATTGATTGATTTCCATTTCATTCTGTGTTGATTTGTACAAGGTGTTCATTAGTAAAGTTTCCAATCCATCCTCACTAGCACTGACGTGACTGTACACCTGGCTTTGCTTTCTCAACACAGACTGGTTTTACACAAAACAGCCTGTCTCAAGCAAACCTGAAATTATCCTTCCTGTCTGCAAGATATGGATCAGCATAACGTGATGATGGCATTCTCATCTTGGGGCTAGATGGTTGATAGTCTTCTCTTCTCTTGAAAGAATGAACTTCCATAGCACCAAGGAAGTGAGCAGTCAGTTGTTGGGAAATGCCAACCTACATTGACATAATAAAGAAAATGGTGTAACAGTAATGTCACTAGATGAGTATTTCAAAGGCTGTAACTAGTGCTCTGGGACACTGGTACAAATGCCATCCTGGTAGCTGGTTGAATTTAAATTCAATTCTTATATCAGGAATATAAATCTAGACTCCAGAAAATATTATTAATTGCCATAAAACCCATCTGGGTCACAATTTGTTAAGGGCAACGTGGAGCCTCAGTGGTTAGCACTGCTCTTTCACTGTGCCAGCAACCCAGGTTTGATTCCAGCCTTGGGCGACTGTCTGTGTGGAGTTTGCACATTCTCCCTGTATCTGTGTGGGTTTCCTTCGGGTGCTCAAGTTTCCTCCCACAGTCCAAATATGTGCATATTAAGTGAATTGGCCATGTTAAGTTGCCCATAGTGTTCAGGGATGCGTAGGTTAGGTGCATTAGTCAAGGGAATTGTCAAGTAATAGGGTAGGGGAATGGGCCTGGGTGGTTTGCACTTTGGAGGGTCGGTGTGGACTGGTTGGGCCGAATGGCCTGTTTCCACACGGTGGGGATTCTATGATTCTTATATCCTTTACAGCAGAAAATCTGGTCTGGCCTGGCCTGCAGGTGACTCCAGATCCACAACAATGTGGTTGACCCTGAAGTGGTCTAGCAAGCATTCTATTCAATGGAAATTTGAAATAGGCAATAAATTGTGGCTTTGCCAATGACACCATCTCCCAGGAAAGGATAAAGGAATGAATAGTGTCCTGCTGCACACAGGTAGGCATTTAAGATGCAAAATATTACAAGATGGAATGAGGCCATTTTGGCTTTCATAATGCGCTGGTTCTGTGAAAGTTAATATCCTCTGCTCATCCACTGTAGCCCTGCAAGTTTCACCTTTTTGGGTTTATATCTAATTCCATCTTAATTGTTACTACTAAATCTGCTCCTACTAACCTTACAGGCAATGCATTCCAGACCACAACAGCTTACTCTTTTCGCCTAACTTTGAAATTTTTCATATGCACATCAAATTCCCTTATAGAGGTCAGAAACACCATAGATTGATCACAATGTTCCCCCTAAGCTGCATTAAGTGGCAACCACAGTAACCCCCAAGTGCTGTGTGCAGGCTACAAATAAGTTGGCCACTTTAAATTAGTGTGTAGAAAACTTAAGGGCCCACTTACTTAAATGAATTGGCAGTGTACGCAAATAAAAGTTTCGAGGGTACATTGGTTGGAAAGTAATAAAAGCTTTTCCAGTGACAAAACGTATGAAAGGTGTGCGAAGGGAGCTTTTAAACTTATGCAGTTACAGAGAAACCTCACTTGTCCAAACGTCGATTATCTGAATTTCGGATTATCCGAGTAAGATTGCGAAGCCCCAATGTTTGGCGAATCTGTGTTATCCAGCATTCGATTATCCAAACATTCAATTATCTGAACAAAGTAATCCCCGCCTGTGTCATGCGGAAAATCGAGGTTCCTCTGTAATAGGAGTAAGGCTCTCGGTAGTGTTGTCAAATGCAGAGATTTAGGGATTCAGGGACGCCGACCTTCAAAAATTGTGTCACAAGTAGACAGGGTAGATAAGAGAGTGTTTAGCATGCATGCCTTCATTGCTCAGATCACTGAGTGTCAGAGTTGGGACATCATGTTGAGGTTGTACAGGACGTTGGAGAGGCCACTTTTGGCTACTGTGTACAGTTCTGGTCGCCCTCTTTCAGTTTAATTGCACGCTGGTGACTTGCGATAAAAACATTTCATGGGACTTTTTTTCTTATCACTTTTCAGGAAAACTGTAAAAATGTTTTCAAGGTGTGGACACTGATCAAAAAGAATTGTACTGAATCAAAGTGTTGTGAAAACAAAACAGAGGAACGAAAATGAGTTTAGGCAGAATCAGCAAAACTGTATTTGTTGGTTAAGAATCTGCATAATTTAGCAAATCCAAGAAGTTGAACTGAACATGCACAGGTCTAATAAACTGTCAAATTCTACTTTAATTTCAACTAACTGTTAAGTATAAAGTTCAGGAAACCATGACCCTTCCCAGAACAGAAAACTTTTACATAGAAGGAGCTACATTTGAGAGGTTCTTGATAACATTTTGAAGTTTGAAGTTGCCTCTGTCACCCAGTCAGGCAATGTGTTTCAGGTGGTGCCCAATTCACGGCATTAAAACAATCCTCGTCATCTCATCGCTGACTCTTACACCAAATCCTTTAACTCCTTGTCATCTGTATCCTCCAGCAGTGAGAATGGCTCACTCCTTATTGTCACTCTTAAAGAGCTTAGTCATTCTTTAATCTTGTATCTATTTATATCTACTTTACAGACCTTTGTTGGTTTCAAAACAAATTTTCCTTTCCTGAAGTATTAGAGTCATAGAGTCGTACAGCATGGAGACAGGCCCTTTGGCCCAAACTGGTCCATGCCAACCAAAATGTCAATCAACACTAACTCCATTTCCTTGCACTTGGCCCATATCCTTCTAAACCATTCCTTCCCATGTATTTGTCCAGATGCCTTTTAAATGTTGTTAATATACCTGCCTCAACCACTTCCACCTGCAGCTCATTCAAAAGTAGTACCACCTTCTGTGTAAAAACGTTGCCCCTCAGTTTCCCTTTTATTCTTTCCCCTCTAACCTTCAACTGATGCCCTCTAGTTCTCGATTCCCCAAACCTGGGGAAAAGACTGAGTGCATTCACCTTATCCATGCACCTCATGATCTTCATAACTTGGAGGTGCCAGTGTTGGACTGGGCTGGACAATGTTAAAAGTCACAAAACAACAGGTTATAGTCCAACAGGTTTATTTGGAAGCACTAGCTTTCAGAGCGCTGTTCCTTCATCAGGTGGTTCATCACAACCAGCTGATGTAGGAGCAGTGTTCAAAAGGCTAGTGCTTCCAAATAAACCTGTTGGATTATAACCTGGTGTTGTCTCATGATCTTATACACTTCTATAAGATCACCCCTCAGTCTCCTACACTCTAAAGAAAGAAGTCTTAGCTTGTCCAACCTCTCCCTATAACTCAGACTATTGAGTCCTGGCAACATTCTTGTAACTTTCTTCTGCACTCTTTCCAGTTAAATGGCAAGGTGACCAAAACTGAACACAATACTCTAAATGCGGCCATACCAACGTCCTGTACAACTGCAAAATAACTTCCCAACTTCTATACTCAGTGGTCTGACTGATGCAGGCCAGTGTGCCAAAAGCCTTCTTCACTGCCCTGTCTATCTGTGACTCCACTTTCACAGAACCATGTACCTGAACTCCAAGGTCCCTCTGTTCTACTACATTCCTTAAGATCCAATCATTCACATGAAACTCCTCCCTTGATTTAAATTTCCAAACTGCAAGGTGTCACACTTATCTATATTAAACACCACTTGCCATTTCTCAGCCCACTTCCCCAGCTGATCAAGATCCTGCTGCAATTTCTGATACCCTTCCTCACTGTCCATACTACCTCCCATTTTAGTGTCATTTGCAAATTTACTAATCATGCCTTGTGCATTCTCATCCAAACCATTGATATAGATAACAATCAGCAATGGGCCCAGCACCGAACTCTGAGGCACTCCACTAGGCATAAGCCTCCAGTCCAACAAGCATCCTTCCATTATTACCCTGTGTTTCTTATCGTCAAACCAATTGTGTATCCAATTTGCTAGCTCCCCTTGGATTCCATGCGATCTAACCTTCCATGTGAAACCTTATCAAAGGCCTTACTAAAATCCATATAGACCATGTCTACCACCCTGCCCTCATCAACCTTCCTGGTCATTTCATCAAAGAACTCTAAACAAATTTGTGAGGCATGATCTCCGCCGCACGAAGCCATGCTGACTACTCCTAATCAACCCCTCAAATGTATGTATATCTTACATCTCAGAGTATTCTCAAGTAGCTTACCCACCGCAGATATGAAGCTTACTGGTCTATAGTTCCCAGGTTTTTTTTTTGCGACCCTCCTTGGAATGAGGGCACAACATTCACTACTCTCCAGTCTCCTGGGGTCTCACCCATGGTTAATGATGATGCAAAAATATCAGCTCGGGCCCCCACAATTTATTCATTAGCCTCTTTCAGTGTTCTTGGATATATCTGGTCAGTACTAAGAGCTTTATCCACCTTTATACATTCTAATACATTCAACAATTCCTCCACTGTGAAATTGATTATCCCCAAAATGTGACCACTAACTTCCTCAAGTTCCCAAGTCTTCATGTCTTTCTCCACAGTAAACACAGAGGAGAAATAGTCATTGGGGACCTCACCCATCTCCTGTGGTTCTACACATGCATGCCCACTTTGGTCCTTGAGGGGTCTTAGTCTCTCTCTAGTTATTCTTTTTCCATTAGTATACTTAACTAACCTCTTTGGATTCACTCTAATCTTCTCAGCCAAGGCTATCTCATGCCCCCTTTTTGCCCTCCTGATTTCCTTCGTTAGTAAACTCCTGTATCCCCTGTATACCTCCAGGGATTCCCTTGATCCCAGCTGCCCGTACCTGAGCCAAACCTCCTTTTTTCTAGTCAAAGCCCCAATATCTCTTGTCATCCAGGGTTCCCTATTCCTATCAACCTCGCCTTTTACCCTCACGGGAACATCTAGACCTTGACCTGCAGCTATCTCACTTGTAAAGGCATCCCACTTGCCAGGGTCCCTTTGCCTGCAAACAAACTACTCCAACCAACCCCTGCAAGCTCCGCCTTATTCCATCAAAATTTGCCTTACTCCAATTTAGAAATCGAACCTGTGGACCAATTATGTTCCACCCTATAACTATATTAAAATTAATAGAACTGTTGTCACTGGCCACAAATGCTCCCCCAGTATTACCTCCGTCACCTGTCCTGCCCTATTTGCCAAGAGTAGGTCGAGTTTTGCCCCTTCCCGTGTAGGAACCGCTACATACTACTTCAGGTAACTTTTCTGAATGCTCTAAACAAATTCCACCCCAACTAAGCCTTTAACGTTCTGGCAGTCCCAGTCTATGTTAGGAAAATTAAAATCCCCTACTATGACAACCCTATTGCTCCTGCAAGGCTCCCCAATCTCCCTGCATATTTTTGAGCAAGATTACAGACTGGAAATAATCCAAATGATTCATCTTTCAACAAACCACTGTATATGTCAAAACTAATTAAAGTGGGCCAGTAGGCGGATGAAAAAGAGAAAAATAAATGACAGCAGCTTGCATGTATGTGATATATTTGACATAGGGAAAGGTCCCATAAAAAGGAAAGTATATGTGGAATGAACAGGAGAGTGGAATTAGAGCGAATAGGGTAATGACTTGTTTCTGTGTTCCTGCTGCATTGTCACAGCCTTGAGTCATCATGACCAGTTGGAACGAGAGTACTCCCATTACACTAGATGGTGCTGTCAGAGAAAAGTCTCAAACTTTTCTCGGAGTGTTTTCTTTTGCTTCCATTTTTTCTTGTTGTTGTTTGCCCAGCCAGCGCTTCCCTGCTGCAGGAGAAGGTGGGTTTCAGTGAGTGGGAGACCCAGCGCTCCCAGTGGAGTGGGAGAGCTACTGCTCCCTGACCATCTGCACTGGACCCAGTGTTAACCAGACTGTTTACACAGGGCAGACAGAAAAGGACATTCTCAAAAGCACTTTAAAACAATTGTTGTCCATTCTGAAAAACTGAACATCAGTTTTGTAATTGTCAGGAGTAGATCAATACTTTCCACAGCATTTAAAATGTTATACATACTGTTATACAGTATTAACTATTAATGTTATAATATTTAAACATCGAGTATTTATTAATGATCTTAAAAGGGTTTGGTTTTCCAGTAAGCTGTATAACATTGTTTTTGTTATTCCTGTCTTATTTTGTTATGCGAGATTACAGTGTTTTACTGTCACTGTGATATCTGTTGTCATTCATTTTTTTTAGAGTCATAGAGATGTACAGCATGGATACAGACCCTTCGGTCCAACCTGTCCATGCCGACCAGATATCCTAACCCAATCTAGTCCCATCTGCCAGCTCCCGGCCCATATCCCTCCAAACCCTTCCTATTCATACACCCATCCAAATGCCTCTTAAAACGTTGTAATTGTACCAGCCTCCACCACTTCCTCTGGCAGCTCATTCCATACTTGTATCCCCGTTTTGTGCTACCTTGCATTTATGTAGTGCCTCTTACATTCTCAGGACATCCCAGTGCACATGATGGTCACACACAATAATGAGGTAAACAAGCAGCTCTGGGTATTGGATCAGGGATAAATATTGACCAAGACACTGGTAATCCTGCCCGCTCAGCTCTTACATCTAAATGGTGGGTTTGACATTGAATTTGAAAGGCAGCATCTCTGGTGGTGCAGTTTTCCCTCAGTAATACAGTGGGAGAGTTAGAGGAGTTACAGTGAGACATGAAGTCACAATTCATGATTCAGAGGCAAAGATGGTCTTCACCGAGTCTACCACCTTATTGAGAATACGAAAGCCAGTGGAGATACAAAGACAGAAAATGCTGGAGAAACTCTTTATTGTCAATATTTGTCAGTATTAACCATTGCTACTTCTGATACAGTATGAATGCTAGCGTGTTTACTGTACTCTCTATGTGATCTGGTTGTTTTAGAAAAATACTACACTGTGTTATGGTGTACAGGATGTAACCAGCAATGTACATTGGTGAGATTGTTATTGTGGAATACAGGATGTGACTAGCAATGTACGTTCCTGTGTTTGTAATTATGGAAACTGAGAATCCTATAGCAAGAAAACCATTCAGTCTGTTATGTCTGTGCTGGCCCTCTGAAAGGACTAATTAATTCTACACTGAGTTTCCCCATGTAGTTAGTAGTTTGTAATTAGTAGTTTGTAGTTAGTGGCTGAGTGGTTAGCACTGCTCCCTCTCAGCACCAGGGACCCAGGTTCAATTCCAGCCTCGGGTGACCATCTGCGTGGAGTTTGCACATTCTCCCTGTGTCTGCAAGGGTTTTCTATCTCAGTCCAAGGATGTGTAGGAGTTAGGTGGATCGGCCATGCTAAATTGTTAATAGTGTCCTGTTATGTGCAGGCTCGGTGGGTTAGCTGTGGGAAATGCAGGGTTCGGGTAAGGGGGTGAGTCTGGATGGGATACTATTCAGAGGTTTGGTGTGTACCTAATGGGCTGCATGGCCTGCTTGTACACTGTAGGGATCTAATGATTCTCAAGTTTACTTTTTTGAATGTAACTATGAAATCTCCTTCCACAACCTTTGTAGTTAGTCTGTTGCAGATTTTAATGGCTCATTGTGAGCTACGAAAGGAAACAGTTTCTCCTGGTGTCCTTTCCAAGCACCTTTTGACATCCTGTTAGGTTTACCCAGTCACTTCCCAAAGGGAAACAATCCTGGTTTCTTCAATCTCTCCACATGTCTGAATTTCCACAGACCCAAGTACAATCCTGGAGGACCACTTCTGTACCTGCTTTGAAACCTTGACATCCTTCCTAAAATGTGGTACCCAGAACTGCACACAGTACTGCAGTGAATTGTGCAGGTTTAATGTGATTTTGGGTTCAGTGGCCTTACTCATGTAACAAAGTGCCCATATACTTTCCTCACTGCCTTGTTGATTTGCCCTGCCACTTTTAAGTTCTTATGTATATCCAGCCCACTAGCTCCTTGTGTTGCTTTACCCTCTTTAAAATATTTCCATCATACTACCCCCTCCTTGTTTCTCTCAAAATAACACCCAGCTACAAAAATCTGCTGTGGATGTTAATAAATAATGTACATTACAGTATGTATTATGTAAATATTTACTGTCTATTATGTTTTGTCTTTTGTACCTCATGTACATTATGTGCACTGTATTATCTGCTTTAGGTCCAATTGTTACAGTTAGCTCAGTTGGCTGGACAGCTGGTTTGCAATATAGAATGATGCCAACAGCATGGGTTTAGTTCCCACACTGACTGAGGTCACCACAAAGGTCCTGCCCTCTGCCCTTCACTTAGGCTTGGTTGACCCACAGGTTAAACCACCACCAGTCTCTCTCTAATGAGCCTACGGTCCTTTTGTGCTTTGCCTCTTATTTGCTGCATCTAGGAGTCAATGCTGTTCCAGTCTGCATTTGGTCTGGCATTTACTAAGCATTATCGTACATGCTGCCTTTTCATGTTTGTCTGTGACTGTACTGACTGTTCTTTATCATTTCTGCACTTATTTTGAAGAGCATCTCTGGAAGATGGAAGCAGAGCAGCGGCCGTCCTCCATCGGGTCTCTGCTCATCCACACTCTCCCTCAAAGCCGCCAAAAATACCTTTGCTACACCCGGCCTGGTCATGAGAAATTCAACTTGTGGTAAGGTCAAGACAGACAAGAAAACTATTTCAGGGAAAAGATTGTGAAGGCTGCACTGGGGATGTGCAGGCCTTGTTACAGTCCCATTGTCAGCTCCTCATCTTTGAGCCTGTCTCTGGGAAGTTATTTTTGATTTGATTTATTATTGTCATATGTACTTAGGTACAGTGAAAAGTTTTGTTTTGCGTACATTAAGGTAATAGAACAGAGAGGATACAGTATTACGGCTGCAGAGAAGGCACACAAAGAGCGAGATCAACATTAAATTTAAAAATCGAGAGGCCCACTCAGAAGTCTAATAACAGTGGGGAAGAAGTTGTTCTTCATAGAATCATAGAAACCCTACAGTGTGGAGGCAGGCCATACGGTCCATTGAGTCCACGCCAACCCTCCAGACCCACCCCCCATCCTTTCCCTGTAATCCTGCCTTTCCCATGGCTAATCCCCCAAGCCTACACATCCCCAGCCACTATGGGCAGTTTAGTATTGCCGATCCACCTAACCTCACACCTTTGGACTGGATCTGTTGGTGCCTGTGATTAAGCTTTTGTATCTTTTGCCTGACAGAAACATTTGGAAGAGATTATCACCGGGGTGGAAGGGGTATTTGATTATGTTGGCTGCCTTAAAGCAATGTTACAATCCAGTTCTGGAGTCACGTCCTGCTCCGAGTACAACAGTGTGCTACTCACTGCTGGTGCCTTCAAACACCAATTGAATTCAGCACAATGTGTGGTACAACACAGGTAATATCAGGTCAGATTTTAAAGGCATGAAGCCTTTGTACAGCACATTAAAAAAAAATGTTTTAGAAAACAGGTACATCCCAGAATACCTGGTTTCAAAACTCACCTCCCAACCCAAAACACCAAAAATTCTAACGATGTTCCGGTGCTTCTACCTCTAATAACAAAAATAAGCAACAGCTCCAATGCCCTCACTAACTATTACCTCAGATTGTCGGCAGCTATTCACTTCAGAAACCTGAATGACCTGCAACTTCAGTAACTTTAAGTGACAGCAATTAGCAGTGATAGGAAATATATACATTGTGCTTTACGTTACACATATTCTAAATATGGTATAATGACCTACTTTCAGCACACGTTATAATTTCAAAATTTGGAACAACTTGAGAATAGAGTTCAATGGCAAAAAGGATAGAGACAGATTTCTGGAGAATATAGGTACATTGGTGGGATTGGCTTAGAATCAGACAGTACAGAAAAGGCCTTTTGGTCCATGCAATCTGTATAGCCAAAGAGCATATGACTGCCTACAGTAGTTACAGTAGTTATACTTCCCATACTTGACCCATCGCCTTGAGTGTTGAAGCTCTCAGATTCAAGTGCTCATCCAAGTAGTTTTTAAAGATTGCGAGATTTCTCCCTTCAATCACCCTCCCAGACAGTGCACTCCCCGCCCCCCCCCACCTTTGGTTGATAACGCTTTCCTTAAGATCTTCTCTAAAACTCTTGCCTTTCACTTTAAAATTCTTCCCCGTTGTAACTGACCCTTAAAGGGGAAAGCTGCTTTTTATTCACCTTGTCCTTGGCCCTCATAATCTTTTATAACTCCATCAACCTTCTCTGCTCTGAAGAAAAGAACCTGAGTTTATCCGGCCTCTCTTCCTCGCTGAAATACTCCGTCCCAGCCAGTCTCCTTTTCACCCCCCTCCAGTGCAATCATATCCTTCCTAGAGTGTAGTGACCACAATTGCACAAATTGGCCCAACCTGTGTAGCTCCAAAATGATCTCCCTGCTGTTATAAACTATGACACGACTGACAAAGGCAAGTGTCCAATATGCCTTTTTAACCGCCTCACCAACCTACCCTGTCACCTGGGATCTGTGGACAAGCACCCCAAGATCCTTCTGTTCCTCCGTAGCTTCCTAGTCTCCTGCTATTCACGGAGTAATTTCTTGCCTTGTCCCTTCTTCCAAAGTGCAGAGATATACAGTGAAGGATGAAGTGATTCATTTTGACAGAAACCAGAAAGGAGAGGGAACCTAAGTCAATGGCACAATATTGAGGTAGCACTTTACCTGAGCAGAGACCCTATGAATATGTAAGTCTTTGATGATGACAGGTCAAATATATTCTGTTTAAAAGGATATGATTCCTGGTTAGCCTCCAGCTTTTTTTTTATTGATATATTTGTGGGATGTGGATTTTGCTGGCTGGTCCAGCATTTATTGCCTGTCCTTAGTGGCCCTTGAGAAGGTGGGGGTGAGCTGCCTTCTTGAACCGCTGCAGTCCACCTGCTGTGGGTTTACCCACAATGCCATTAGGGAGGGAGTTCCAGGATTTTGACCCAGCGACAATGAAGGAACGGTGATATATTTCCAGGCTGGAGAAGTGTGACCAATTCTGGGCACCACAAGTTAGGGAAAGATGTCCCAAGGCCTCAGAAACAGTGAAGAGGAGACTTCCCAGGGCATACCCAGCGTTGAAAGACGTTAAAATCAGTCACATTAAATAATCAGAAAAGCTGGGATTGTTCTCCTCAGAACATAAAAGGTTATGTTGGTGGCACGGTGGCACAGTGGTTAGCACTGCTGCCTCACAGCGCCAGAGACCCGGGTTCAATTCCCGCCTCAGGTGACTGACTGTGTGGAGTTTGCACGTTCTCCCCGTGTCTGTGTGGGTTTCCTCCGGGTGCTCCGTTTTCCTCCCACAGTCCAAAGATGTGTGGGTCAGGTGAATTGGCCATGCTAAATTGCCCGTAGTGTTAGGTAAGGGGTAAATGTAGGGGTATGGGTGGGTTGCGCTTCGGCAGGTCGGTGTGGACTTGTTGGGCCGAAGTTTCCACCACTGTAAGTAATCTAATCTAATCTAATCAAATGTTCAAACTAATGTGTGAGTTTTGCTGAATAAGTCAGAGAAAGTATTTTTCAGTAATACTAGGATTGGAACCAAAGAACACAGATGTAAGTGAACTGGCAAAAGAATCAGAAGTGAAATGCAGAAAGCATAGGATGCAATATTTGAAAGGGATGGTGAAAGCAGATTAAATAGTAATTTTCAAAAAGATAATACATTAAAAGAAAATATTTACAGGACTATGTTTACAGGTAGGTTAATAACAATGACTACAGATGCTGGAAACCAGATTCTGGATTAGTGGTGCTGGAAGAGCACGGCAGTTCAGGCAACATCTGTTGCAGGAGAGAGAAACTAATTGGATAACACTTTGAAAGAGCTAGCATAATTCATTGGTAAAATGGCCTCCCTCCCATAATGCAATAGCAGCTCCCACAGTAACTCACTCATACCTAATGTAAAAAATAATTCTGAAATGGAGTAATGTAGAAATTAAACTCTGTAATGCCGATTTTAATTTTCAAACCTCTGGACTCCGTGCAGGAAATTCAGACTGCCTTTTCTATATCTGGACACCTGGTAATATTATTAGTTTAATGAATTTAATAATTTGCAGGTAACATTTTTTAAAAAATGATATTGCCAAATCCAAGGTCTTCTGTAGCTTTCCCAGATTTTAAGGAACACAGACTTGCAGTATTCTCTCAACCTAGATATTTGAGGGTGTTGATTTATCACTTCATGCTGGGGGTTAACCACAAGAGAGCAGCAGTGACTTTCTTTGTGCTGTTCTGTGTCAGAAAGGGCCTGCAAATAATTGTACATGAGCCACCTACGAAGATTTGACATTGTTTCAGAACCCTATGCGAGCATCGGTATGTTTACAATGACTATTTAAGGAGTTTAATGCATGATCATGGGGGCTCTGTAAATTTGACACACTTTCAAGAGTTTTACCATGTTCAGAATCCATCTGTGAAGATTGACACACTTTCTAAAATCCCCACTGCCCTGTAAGGTATTGACAGTTCAGGGCTTTCTGCAAACATTGACACATAGTCTGCAAGCGCTGGCCTAGTTTGAACAACTCTCACTAAAACTTCCAACTGTGATCCAAAAGTAAGCACCGTTATTACCGCAGATCTAACAGTATCGGGGAAAGAAAAAGTTAAAATTTCAGACCTGTAACCTTTCTGATATGTGACTTGGAGGTGCTGGTATTGGACTAGGGTGAACAACGTTAAAAAAATCACACAACACCAGGTTATAGTCCAACAGGTTTATTTGGAAGTACTAGCTTTTGAAGCGCCGCTCCTTCATCAGGTGGTCACAAAGCTAATGCCTCCAAATAAACCTGTTCGACTATAACCTGGTGTTGTGTGATTTTTAACCTTTCTGATACACGTTTTTTAAAAATATTTCCTTTCCTTTCTGTGCTTTGTATCTTAATGAACTTTTTATTATTTTACCATGTGCTTGATTTAACTTTACTTGACCCTCCTCCTCATTTCTTTATTTATTTCTCAACTCTCAAACTGCATTGCTATTATTCCCTATTGCCCTCCTGAATCACTCCTTTCCTTGTCTTGCGATTATCAGCTTGCAATTCAAGTCAGTTCCAGTGCCAGAAAAGTTTGGGCTGACATGAACTCGAGTTAACTGTGAACATTGTTGCAAGGAATTCTGGCCCAAGTTATTATTTTTCTGTGTGCAGTGGCTGACATTGTGAAAATCATAAAATAACTACTTTTATGTCTGTGTTTACAACAACAACAACATACTGAGTCATAGATTATACAGCACAGAAACAGACCGTTTGGTCCAACCGGTCCACGCCAAACATAATTCCACATTAAGCTAGTCCCACCTGCCTGCGCTTGGCCCATATCTCTCCAAATATTTCTTATTCATGTACTTATCTTTTAAATGTAACTGTATTCACATCTCCCATTTCCTCTGGAAGTTCATTCCACATACGAATCACTCTGTGTCAAACAAAATTGCCCTTTTTTATTACATCTTTCTCTTCTCACCTTAAAAATATGCCCCCTAGTCTTGAAATCTCCCACCCTAAAGAAAAGGTGTTCACCTTACCAATGCCCCTTTTGTATAAACCTCTATAAGGCCACCTCTCAACCTTTCACACTCCAATGTAAAAAGTACCAGCCTATCCAGCCTCTCCTCATGATCCAAATGCTCTGTTCCTGGCAATATCCTGGTAAATCTCTTCTGAACCCTCTCAAGCTTAATAATCTTCCTATAACAGGACAACCAAAGCTGACACAGTACTCCAGAAAAGGCCTCACCAACATCCTATAAAACCTCAACATAGCATCGAAAATAATAGAAAAACATCTTGATCTTATTTCAGTAGAGTTATGAAATCTTGATGTCCGCCTGTCCAGGAGAAGGAGCTATCTGTTCAAATATTGGCATTAGTGCAGTGTTGCAGGGTAGCCCAGACCTGAATAATCTATTTTTTCTCAGATCTGGATTCTAACTGAGAAGCTACAGTGCTACCAATTAATCTAAGCATCAATGGGCTCAGGCACACTCTCTTTGGATCTCCAGAGTTGTCAGGAGAACCTATTACTCTGAGCTGCTTACTGAATGGTCTCCCTCAGTTGAAAGGGCTCCTCTGTGCTAAGAACACAAGAAATAGGAGTAACGGTAGACCATTCGGCCCATCAAGCCTGCTCCATCATTTGGTATGTTTGTGAATCATCTTGGGCTTCAACTCCATTTTTCTAACCACTCCCTAGATCCCTCAGTACCCTGAGGGACACCAAACCTCTGTCTGTCTTGGCCTTAAATATTTCCAACACTGGTGTGTTGCAACCCTCTGGGTTGGGAATTCCAATGATTTACAACACTTTGTGTCAAGGAATTTATTCTGATCTCATTTCTAAATAATCAGTTTCCTATTGTGTGACTGTGTCCCTGGTGTTTCCTGACCAATGGGAACAATCTCTACCTTATCATGCCAGAATCTTGTACGACTCAGTGAGATCGCTTATCGTTGTTTCAACTCCAGAGAATATCAACCAAACTGACTCGATCTGTCATCATTGGCTGACCCTTCATTCGAGGGACAATTATGTGAACCCTCGCTGTATCACCTCCATTCCTTTTGTATGGAGACCAGATCTGATCGCAGAATTCCAGATGGGGTCTCAAAGAAGCAAGACTTCTTTGTCATTTTGCAGTGAACACCAACGTGCCACTATCTCTCCAAACATGCTGTACCTGGAATTGAACTTTCTGCATCAGATACACAAATCTGATTGAATATAAAGGCCTTTTTGAAATATATTCTATTTCTGCCTCCTTACAAACAAACTTGTTTTCATCTATTAAGATCCAGCAGGGTTTTCTGAGACTAAATGGAATTACGGAGTAGTTCATTGTTATATGATAATTCAAGGATGAGGTGAGGAAAACTGCACTGGGTGTACAGGGAGCAAGCGATCTATAGTGTTGGAGTTTTGTGAAGTGTACATTGCAACGAAACACTGACTAGAAAGGTATATGACCGGACTGTGTCTTCCTGTGTTTGATAAACTGAGTTAATCCTCTTGCATGTGTGACTCTCTGAGAGAAAGTACTGATGGCAACTATCTCCATTTCCTTCGCAGTGTTACGAATGTTGTGGATGTTTGGACCACAGGTTTCAGTCCACAAAAACTAGAGGAACATGTGAGTACCAGGGCTGTTAATTTTGTTTTAATAGTGTGTTGTCCTGCTGTTTACAGCTGGTCATATGTCTTTTGCAATGAAAAATCTTGCATAAGTTCCTATTTACAAACCTTATTTTCTCTTGTCAATATTTTGGAGCGTGTTTTTACACTGACGTTTCCTTTTTTAAACGTGTTCTGTAAATTGTCAGTGTAGTACCAGGTCATGAACACCAGATGGCCTTATCAAGCAGGCGTCTGAAGTTTTGTTTTATTTCCTAATCGCCCTGTTCCGAGTTTCTAGCCCACACCTCTGGAGCAGCTGGGACTTGAACCCAGCCTGCTGGGCCAATGATAGGGTCTTTTACCACTGTATCACAAGGTTCTCCACTGAGACCTGCATGTTCTGTAATTGGCATGTTTCGCTTCCTCTAACTCTTCTCTTGCCAGATTTTACTCCTCAAACTTTGCTGATAACATGCCAATCGCTAGTAAAAGCTGTAACCTACCATCATTAATGCTGTCAGGTATTACGAACAAGTGAGGAGAGTCTCAATTCATCACCAAGACAGTTTGCTGTCTCTGAGAGACAGATTCTGTTGACTTAGCAATGATCCTGTGATCGGGGACTTAGTGTCACAGAGATGCACAGCACAGAGACAGACCCTCTGGTCCACTTCATCCACACCAACCAGATATCATAAATTAATGTTGTTCCGTTTGCCAGCACTTGGCCCATATCCCACTAAACCTGACAGATTCTGTTGTGGATTGTTGCTGTCATGGTCCTGAAACTTTGGAATCTTTGTCCTAACTGGACTTATTCGTCCCTGTTCTCTGCTTGGTTACTCTCCATGGTAACATGGTAGGGTTTGAGAACCTCCATTGTGGGCTGTTTAATGTTTCATAGTAATAGAAGCAGATGTAGACCATTTGTCCCGTCGAGCCTACTCTGCCATTCATTAAGATCATGGCTGATCTATCTGGTGTATGTGGAGGAATGTTGACACTCTTAGAATCCCTACAGTGTGGGAGCAGGCCGTTCGGCACATCGAGTCCACACCGACCCTCCAAAGAACATCCCAATCCCACCCATCCTATCCCTGTAATCTTGCATTTCCCACGGCTAATCCACCTCGCCTGCATATCCCTGGACACTACAGTGCAATGTAAACATGGCCAGTCCACCTAACCAGCACATCTTTGGACTGTGGGAGGAAACCGGAGCACCCGGAGGAAACCCACACAGACACAGGGAGAATGTGCAAGCACCATGCTGCATACTTTTGCTTTAGCCTGATATGTTCTCCTCTTCATTCGCTGTCTGCTGGTGTTTTGCCTGCCCCGAAGAATTCTATCAGCAGGGATGGGGGTATGAGGTGCATGTGCTGACTGCAGTCCTCCTCCCACATCCCTGCGCTGACTGATGTTCGGGGGTTTGACTGCTTTCCCACTTTCCTCCTCCCAGTTCAATCTGGCTTCGCGCCCTGCTGCAAGATTCATCAGCGTTCCTCTTCACTGTCATCAAACTCAATTATGGGCATGGGAAAAGGACAGTATTCACTTTCTTTTTTCCCTTGCAGAAATCCACGCATGGCGTGAAAAGCTGCGAAGAATACAACTCCAGGACCAGGTTTGTAACCATCAGCCATCAGGGGGAGAGGGAGAGTTGATGAAGAAATAGGAAAATAGGATCAGGGGTAGGTCTGTCAGACCGTTGACCCTGCCCTCCCATTCAGTTGGCTCATGGCTAATCTGTATCTGAACTCTTTTTTGCTATTCTCAGCTCTGTATCTCTTGATGCACTCATCTAACACAAATCCTTCATTCTCAGTCCTCACAGTTCCAGGAAACACAAGCTTTTGAGAGAGAGAGAGAGAGAGTTTCAGACTTCTACTCATTGTTTTGTGAAGAATTGCTTCTGGATCTTGCTCCTGAATGGCTCACTGTAATTTACCAGCTCTGCTCTGCACTTTTGATTTCCCTCCAGTACAGAAAGCAGTCTCTCAACAACAAGGAGGTGGTCCAATTGCATGGAGGTTAGCACTGCTGCCTCACAGCACCAGGGACCAGGGTTCGATTCCACTCTCGAGTGACTGTCTGTATGGAGTTTGCACATTCTCCCCGTGTCTGCGTGGGTTCCTCTGGGTGCTCCAGTTTCCTTCTACGGTTCAAAGATGTGCAGGTTAGGTGAATTGGCCATGCTTAATAGCCAATAGTGGCCAGGGATGTGGCAGGCTAGGTGGATTAGCTGTGGGGAATGCAGGGTTATAGAGATAGGTGCTGACTCAATGGGTTGAACTGCCTCTTTCTGCACTGTAATGATTCCATAACTGTCCTTTTAACATTCTGACACTTCAATCAAATCACCAGAGTATCCTGTGGCCTGTCCTGAAGTCCTGTGGACAGAGGGACAGGATTAACTGTGGGCTTTGGTTGCCTGCCTACCCTGAAAGATGTAACCTCTGAAGTATAGCCCTCCCTCAGTATGGCCTCATCGGCTTTGATTATACACTCATGTTTCTGGAGCCTTAAATCCGTGTCCTCCTGGGTCTGAGGTGAGAGTTCTACCAGCTGGGATCTGCTAGCATCTAAACATGCCAACTGCTGTCAGCCACAAACCACATGCAGGGCTGCTGGTGCTCGGCTATACAAAGTGACAAGGCAGAGGAGAATGAGCGGACAAGGAATTAAAAATGAAGAGGAGCAAACCGTTAGAGATGTAGAAACAAGCCGCGGATGCACTGTGAAACTCAGAAAACTGCTTTGTAAAACAGAGAGCTTTTCCTGTCTGCTGGTGAGGTAGAACCAATGAGCAGGAGTCACACTGCAGACTGAGGTATTTACTCAAACAATAAAGAATTGACAGCGTCTCGATGCCTGCAGAGGGATGTGAAACGTATGTGACCCGACCTGTTGAGACTGGATATGCTGGGGCTTCTTTCACTGGCGTGTAGGAGGTTGAGGAGTGACCTTATAGAGGTTATAAAATCATGAGGGGCATGGATAAAGTGAATAGGAGGTGTCTTTTCCCTAGAGTAGGGGATTTCGAGACTAGGGGGCATATTTTTTCAGGTGAGAGGAGAAAGATTTAAAAATGAAGGACAATTTTGTTTTGCATTGAGTTGGTTCATGTCTGGAATGAACTTTCAGAGAAAGTGCTAGATGTAGTAAAATGTTTAAAAGACATTTGGATAAGTGCTTGAATAAGAAATGTTTGGAGGGATATGGGTCAAGAGCAGGCAGGTGGGACTGGTTTAGTTTGAGATTATGGTTGGGGTATGGTTGAGGTTGAACCGAAGGGTCTGTTTCTGTTCTGTATGACTCTATGAGACACTGATCCTTATTAACCTGCTGGGTGGTTTTCCCTCTTGCTTTGGCCCCTCCTCTCAACAACCCCCTGTTGGATTACAGGTAGGGATGGGCTAGGTGTTGGGGTGTGTACCAAAGCCTAATAAATAGGGTGTCCACTGTGCCCAGATAGGGGGCCAGCTGTGCTCACATCAGGAGCAGCCTGGCCTAAGAACCGAAGTGGAGCCTACGATTTCTATCAAGATTAGAGTGGTGCTGGAAAAGCACAGCAGGTCAGGCAGCACCCGAGGAGCAGGAGTATCAATTTTCCTACTATTCAGATGTTGCCTGACATGCTGTGCTTTTCCAGCACCACTCTAATCTTGACTCTGATTTCCAGCATCTGCAGTCCTCACTTTTGCCCACGATTTCTTTTCAAGCCCCTAGTTACATCTACCTGATCCCAGACACAGTGCAGCTCCTCCCAGGGGCTCCAACTCCTACAGTGGTAGCTCAATGAGTGCTGACAAAGCCACTGACTGGAAAGGCTTCAAAACCAATAGACAACTTGGCCTTGTCCTGTGGACAACCATACGTTCAGCTGGATTGCGATCAGGAGTGAGAACTTGTGCTGGATTCTATCTTCTTCATTGAGAGAAACCACACTTCATGCCAATAGCCCAATTGCTATCCCCATTGCAGCTCTCACAGCACTTAATCGAATCATTCCTGATATCCATCAGGAATGGGAAGGGAGCCGTGGAGATGCGAGTTCTTCAGTCCTGCTCAGCTAGGCTGCTAAATGGTGTCTGTTGAGAAACCACATGAAAAGGTACAGATGGTACTCCTCTACATCAACTACGTGCTCTGCTGTCAGAAGTTAATAGTAGGGACCAGAATGCTACCATTCCAATGTGGATAGCATTGGAATCTACAATTAAAGAAGTCTTAGCAATCCATGTAGTAAAGAATCACACGATTGGAACAAGGCAACATTAATGAAAGGGAAATCTAGCCCAACAAATGGAACAGTTGATTGAGGATGTAAGAAGAGAGTAGATGAAGGGAGACATGTAGATGTAAGGAATACGAATTTCCAAAGGACATTTGGTAAGAGGCCACTCTAAACTGTCAGTACACAGGATAAGTGTTCGTGGAGTTGGGGCTAATACATTACCGTGGATAGTGAATAGGAGGCAGAGGTTAGAGTTTGGGATAAATGGGCCCTTCAAGTTTGTGATTGGATTCCTCAGCCATTCACAAAAGGACTTCAACAAAGAGGCAGAAAATACTATATCTTAAGTTTGTTAATGAAACAAAGCTTGTTTGGTATGCAAACTGTGAGGAGAACACACAGGATGGACAGAGGTGATGTCTAAATGTGTGGGCTTCAGGGTGGTGGGGGGGCGGGATGTTGTGAATCAATGTTACAGCTAACATTCACTGCCTCTTCCACAGGGATGCGTTTGAGAAGGGCGCTATCAGCCTCACGGTTCTTGACAACATCGCCATACTGAAGCTGAGCCAAGATGACCAGGGGCTAACCTTTGACCTCTACAAGCTGTCCCTTTCTGAGGCTAAGGCAGAGATCCAGTCAGTCATGTTTCACCTGGTGGATCAAGTACATCATTTACAAGACCAACTCAAAGGTGCCCAGGGCATTACTGATGGGGACAGAAAAGGGACAAGTATCTGAAAAAACTCCCAAAAAAACTTTCTTTTTTTAGGGGTTGCAGACATAGTTCATTTGGCCAGTAGCAAAGTCTTAGCTCAACACAACCTTTTAAAAAGATGTTAGCATTGTTTAAAAAAAATTTGCTCGCAGTTTATGCTCAATCTGCCTATAATTCTGTAAACTAGCTGGCACCAATTGCTTGTCTGCCAATTTGATCTAAAATTGCTTGTTATTCATTTTTAATTCTCCTTCCCCTCCTGTTGCACTGACCAGCTAATGATCCATTTATTCCTCTTTATTTATTCCTCAAGCGATTGTCCTACTCCCTGGTCCTTACCATTACCTTCTGGTAGCAGCATATGTAGTTAATGTAGAGGAGTACCATCTGTGTCTTTCCTTGTGGTCTTTCAACAAGCACCATTTAGCAGACTAGCAAGCAGGACTGAAGAACTCGCATCTCTACAGCTCCTTTCCCATTCTTAAGGCATCCTGCAGTACTTTCCAACCAATATCAAAGAATCCCTACAATGTGGAAACAGGCTATCTGACCCAAAAAGTCCACACCAACCCTCCAAAGAGCAACTCACCCAGATCTACTCCCCTACCCTATTACTGTACATTTACCCCTGACTAATGCACCTAACCTACACATCCCTGAACACTATGGGCAATTTAGCATGGCCAGTTCACCCAACCTACGCATGTATCTTTGGGAGGAACCCGGAGCACCCAGAGGAAACCCACGCAGACATGGGGAGAATGTGTAAACTTCACACAGACAGCCGCTTGAGGCAAGGTCAGAGGTCTCGGGATCAGTGAGGCGAGAGTGCTAACCATTGAGCCGCCGTGCTGCTAAATATGTTCGGGATATGATAACAGGATACTCAGAAGTTCATTTCGGCAGAGTCAGCACGGCTTAATGAAAGGGATATTGACTTTGACAAATTTATCAGAGTTTTGCTTTAGACACAGCTAGCAAAATAGATAAGGGGAGCCAGTATACTGTGTACTTAGATCTCGCATTCAGCAAGGTACAAAATAAGTGGTTTTATATAAAATGAAGGCTCCTGGGATTGGGGGTAAAATATTAGTAAACATTAGTTAATGAGCAGAAAACAGGAATAAACATTTTTGAGTTTACAAACATTAGCTGGAGAGATGCCACAAGGATCAGTACTAGAGTCTCAGCAATTTGCAATATGTGTATTAATGAATTAGACAAAGAGACCAACGTACAAGATAATTGGCAGTGTTGCAACTTACAGTTTTCCTTTATAGTTCTATACATTTAAGGGCTGGTTTTCCATAGTAATGAGAGTTGGTTCAGAAAGGGAGAAAACAGACTGGTCTTTGACTTGAACTATGAAATACAAATAAGCAGTGTTAGAAGACAGACTGACTCCCAAATCAATAAGTGGATGACCAGCTACAGAACAATGATGACCAACTAGATAACCTGTTTGTTAAGTTTCTAGTTATTGGATAAACAATGTGTAGGACACTGAGCGAACTACTTTCTTTTCTTGAAAATAGTTTTTTTTCTGACATTGTTTATGTCAACCTGGGAGGGGGTAATTCCATTTGAAGTCTCATCCCAAACACATTAGCTTCAACGGTGCAGCACATTCCCTTTGGATACATGGTTACAAGGAGACCAAGGCTGGGAACTGAGTATTCCAGGATTTGCAGCGTTTCCAAAAGATAGACTGAATGGAAAAGGAAGAAAAGTATTCCTGATAGTAAATGATAACATAACAACAATAGTTTTTTGTTTGATTTTAGCTTAGAATTGAATTGCGCAAAGTAAAAATACGAAACTTAAAAAAAGCAAGGCTAATTACTTCAGTATGAAGGAAGCAAAGGCTAAAATGATTGAATAAATGGTATGGTAATAAACAGTGGGAAACATTTAATTAAATGATTCAAAACATTCAACAAAAATACATTCTGTTAAAAAAAAATTCAGTGAGGAGACTCCATCTGTGACATACGAGAGAAATTAAAGATATTAGATTCAAATAGCAGTAAACTCAACAATTAGAGAGATCAAGAAGCCAATAAAGAAGAGCAACTGAAGAGTTAGCTAATAAGGGAAATATTGAAAAAAAGAATCAATTACCCAATGATATAAAAATGAAATGTACAAGCTTTTACAAGTGAACAGAAAGGAAAAGAGTGCTAAAGTAAACATTGATTTCTTTGAAGCAGAGACATGAAAAATTACTGTGGAGTTGAAGAAATGGTAGAGATGTTAAACAAATAGTTTGCGTCTGTCTCCATTATGGATGATACAAGTTAGATGCTAGAAATAGAGGGTATCCAAGGAGCAAATTAAAGTGCAGAACTTAATTCACAGGGAAAATGTGTTGGAGCAATTGAAGGGACTAAAATGTAATCAATCCCTAGGAGCTTACATCTGAGCATTCTAAACGAAGTAACTGCAGAGATCGGGTTATACTGGATACGATTTTCTAAAGCTTCCTCGATCTTAGAGCAGTTGGAAGTTAGCAAACAGGTCACTGATCATTAAGGAGGGGAGGTGAAAAGCAGGAGATCTACATTGGTCATCAGAATAAAAACCGAAAGAACTGCGGAAGCTGTAGATTGGAAACAAAAACAGAAGTTGCTGGAAAAGCTCAGCAGGTCTGTGAAGAAAAATCAGAGTTAACGTTCAGGGTCAGCGGACCTGAAACATTAAATTTGATTTCTCTCCACAGATGCTGCCAGACCTGTTGAGCTCTTCCAGCAACTTCTGTTTGCGTTATTGGTCATCAGAAAATTGCAAAAATCTACAACTGATGAAAGTTTGAACGAAGTAGTTAGAACCTCATAGTGTAATCAGATAGAATTGACTAGGTTTGTGAAAGAGGAGCTGTTTTTGGCAAGAAGGATGAAAGGTGATTTGATAGAAACATACAAGGGCATTTCGGCAAGTGAGGGAATCTGAAGTTTGGCATCACAACCTCAGACTAATGGGATAATCATTTAGGACTCACTTAGAGCAGTAGATGTTGTTTACATGGACTTTAGTAAAGCTTTTGATAAGGTTCCACATGGTGGACATTGAGTGAAGTTACATCATGGGGGCTTCAGAGTGAGTTTGCCAATAGATACAAAATTGACTTGATATTGGAGACAGAGGGTAATGGTGGAGGATTGTTTTTCAGACTGGAAGCCTGCGACCAGGGACTGGGCCCACTGTTATTTGTCATAATAATTTGGACAAGAATTTAGGAGGTGTGATTGGTAAGTTTGCCGATGACACCAAAATTGGTGCTATAGTGGACAGCAAGGAAGGTTATCTAAGATTACAAAGAGATGTTGATCAATTGGGTCAGTGGACTGAGGAATGGCAAATGGAGTTTAATTTTGATAAATGTGAGGTTTTGCATTTTGGTAAAGCAAATAAATGCATGACATATACAATTAATGGTTGGACCCTGGATAGTGCAATACAGAGAGACCTAGGGGTTCAGGTACATAATTCTCTGAAATTTGCATCACAGGTAGACAGGGTGGTTAATAAGGCATTTAGCACACTTGCCTTCATTGCTCAGACCTTTGTGTACAGGGGCTGGACATCATGTTGAGGTTGTACAGGGTGTTAGTGAGGCCTCTTCTGGAGTACTGTGTCCTGTTCTGGTTGCCCTGTTTTAGGAAACGTATTATTAAATTGGAGAGGTTATTGTTGGGAATGGAGGGTCTAAGTTATAAGGAGAAGCTGGATAGGCTGGGACCTGTCTCACTGGAGCATAGGAAGTTGAAGGGTGATCTTCCAGAGGTTTATAAACCATGAGGGGCATAGATAGGGGTATTTTCTCTAAGGTGGGAGAGTTCAAAACTAGGGGGCATATTTTTAAGTTGACAGGAAAAAGATTTAAAAAGGACATGGGGGCAATTTTTTTTACACAACATGTAAGTGGAATGAACCACCAGAGGAAGTAGTGGATGTAGGTACAGTTTTAACATTTAAGACATTTGGCTGGTTTGAGCAAATCAGAACGGTGAGACAATGATGTTAATGATTATTGGGTGAGTCGCCTCCCTGACGAATAATGCCCTGATACATGTGTAAGAATATAACTCATCTTTCTCCCCACAGCCTCAGAGGAAAGTAACATTTTAAAACTTGATAAGACAATGGAGAGGACACAGAGGATGTTTCTAGCAGGTAAGACCAGTCATGAAGCTTTGATCTTTACGGGTGCTAAAAGTTGGTTTGTGGTTCCTGCACTTTCCCTCAGGACCCATCTCTATCTTTCCCTTTTCCTTGTTCCTTTCAACCACACGGCTTCAGTGATGGGAAGCAAATCAACAGGGGGAAGCCCCTCTGGATCTGCTATAGTAGCCTAGATAAATGCCCATGCTTTTCTCTACAATTATCCAGTTGTCTCGATGTGTTTTAACAATTACTTCTTTCACTCGGCCTCCTGAAATCATTGCTCCATGGTAAGGATAAATTCCGCAAACAGTGCGGATCTCTCTAGTAACTTGTCAAACTGGCGAACATTGATGGTTGAGCCTAGGTTTAAAAATAGAGAAAGACACAAATACATTAATTCCACAACCGTGGGATGCCACAAAATGGTTTGCAGTCAGTTAGCAACTTCTGAAATGTAGGTGCAGTTGTAATGTAGAAAATACAACAGTTAATTTGTACACAGCAGACTCCCACAAACCACAATGTGACAATGGCTGGGTGACCTGTTCAAAGATGTTACTTGAATGATAAATGTTGACCAGGGCTGAAGGTCGAACTCAATTACTCCTCTTCTTCATATATCGTACAGGATCAGTTATGGCAAACTGAGATGGCAAACTGGCCCTCAGTTTTTTGAATACTCATCCATGGTAAGGGCATCACTGGCAAGGCTGTTGCTAATTGCCCTGACAGGGTAGTGGTGAGCTGCCTTCTTGAATTGCTGCAACTCACATGGTGTGGGTATATCTGCAGTGCTGTTAGGGAGAGAGTTACAAGAGTTTCACCAACTAGCAGCGACTATTAGCTGCCTCTCTCACTCTCTCCTCCCTCCCTCCCACTGCCTCACCCTCACCACTACCCCCCTCATCCCACTGCCTCACCCTCACCACTACTCCGCCCCCGCTTCACCCTCGGATTCCTTTACTTTGAGCTCTCACTCACTCTTGGCTCCTCCCTCTGATCTGTCTCACTGTTTATTCTATGTATGGCTTCATGTCTGGTGGCTGTTGTTTTATTCAGTGCTCCATCCGCGCACTGTTCAAACATTCCAGTGAATCATTGCTCAGTCTGAGTTAGAAAAACTGCATTGGTCAGAGCATTCAGTATTTCAGTGCAGTGGAAAGGGAATCTGACAAAGAGATCATCAAAACGGAACATTTTTACACCTTCTTTCACAGAATATAAGCTAGCTAGGTCATTTGTTGCTCATCTCTAACTGCCTTTATACTGCTAGTTACCTTCTTTCTCAAAACCCCTGTAAGTCTATGTGGTATAGGTTCTCCCATAGTAGTGTTAGGAAGGCGCTTCCAGGATTTTGAAGGAAATGATATTGTTCCATTTGACTGAAAGTACAGATTCGCATAAAAAGATTACCTCTATTAATATTGCTGGGTAGATTGAGAAAATTGGGCCTGATTGATAGTTTTATGTTGGTACGATAACAATTTTTTTTTCTGTGATCACTTTTGGCAATAGTTCATAGTTTACTTGCACAAGATATAAAGGTGTCAAGCACTTGCATCTCAATTAGTAATACTTCTGCTGGATGATTGAGACTTTATAAAGTTGTAGCAACATCAATGTTTTAAAGATAGTCATGAATAGGTGCTTTTTACAGCAGTTCCATTATGCCCAATTTACTGTAGAGTTATTGGTTATGTGCAGAGTGTATGGCAGCAGCATGGATATGGAGGTGCCATGGGTTAGCATGGAGGCTCTGAGAGGCAGGTTAGTGGGCGGCACGGTGGCACAGTGGTTAGCACTGCTGCCTCACAGCGCCAGAGACCCGGGTTCAATTCCCGCCTCAGGCGACTGACTGTGTGGAGTTTGCATATTCTCCCCGTGTCTGCGTGGGTTTCCTCCGGGTGCTCCGGTTTCCTCCCACAATCCAAAGATGTGCAGGTTAGGTGAATTGGCCATGCTAAATTGCTCGTAGTGTTAGATAAACGGATAAATGTAGGTGGGTGGGTTACGCTTCGGCGGGTCGGTGTGGACTTGTTGGGCCGTAGGGCCTGTTTCCACACTGTAAGTAATCTAATCTAATCTAAAAAAGTGGGCTGTGTGAGCTAGATTGGAGAGGGTATGACAACTTCAAGGGCCTAAAACGCAAGTCAACTGAGTAGATTTTTGAGGAAATTAAGGTATGCCATTTAAATAGAATGGTGTGGCTCTTGGCTGTTTCTGTGGCCAGAGAGTCAATTCCAGAAATTCAGTCCCGACCCCATCCCAGACCTTTCTACCAAAGCAGATCCGCGAAGTCAGACAATGTGCCAACTTGAGCTTCCCCTTGTCTGAGCAGTGAAAACCCTGCCCAAGGGGCATGAAGTTTAAGGCAGAGAAGAATGGGGGGATACATTGTTCTAGGATGAATCATGGAAGATATTGAATTAAAATGAAATAGTGTGGTTTTCAAGGAGCAGGGAAGGAAACCTGAAACCTGTCCAAATGCATGTTTTGAGAGATCTGCTAGAAAGACTTATTGGATCTTTGGAGTCATAAGCAAGAGTACGAAAAGCTGGGCAGCCAAATATAAGTGTTCTAAAACATTACTGAGGTTTCAGCTAGAATATTGCAGTTTGTTCTGGGTACAAACATTAATCGGTAGATGAAGGCCTTGGAGAGGGAGCTGAGGAAATATAGAATCTCTACAGAGTGGAAACAGGCCATTCAGCCCACTGAGTCCAAACTGACACTCTGAACAGCATCCCACTCAGACATAAGCCTCTGCCCTAACCCCCATGACCCCACATTTCTCATGGCTAATCCACCTAGCCTGCACATCCCTGGACACTGTGGGCAATTTCCCATGACCAATCCACGCAACCTGTACATCTTTGGACTGTGGGAGGAAACTGGAGCACCTGGAGGAAACTCACCCAGACACAGGGAAAACATGCAAACTCCACAAAGACAGTCACCCAAGGATGGAATCGAACCCAGATCCCTGGCACTGTGAGGCAGCAGTGCTAACCACTGAGCCACTCAAATGGGAACAGGGATAAGAACTTTTACTTACATGAGAAAATTACAGAGGCTGGGGCTGCTCACCTAAGCAGAGTTTGAGAGAAGATTTGATGGAGGTATTCAAAATCATGAATTATTTTGATTAAACCAACTTGGGCAACTTGTTTGCAGTGGCAGGCAACACCTTAACTAGAGGACACTGATTTAAGATAATGTACGAAAGAACCTGAGGTAATGAGGGGAATTTTTTAAAAATACAGTGACTTGGGATGATGACCTGCAATGCACAGAAGCACAGTGGAAGCAGATTCAACAATAGCTCTCAAAAGGGGATTCATGACAAGTGGAAAGGAAAGAAATTCAAGAGCTCCAAGAGAAGAACTGTGAGGCAATTCAGTAATTCCAGTACTGGCAAAACACAAAGTCATTGCTGAATTGCCTCCAGTGCTTAATCATTCGAACATCCCATGATTGAAATCTGTTGCTGTTTGCTTGTAGAGTATGATTCCAAGAGGAAGGGAAATGGACCTGAATCTTCACCAGTCTCCAAGAAGAGGCTCGCAGGAGAGTCCCTGATAAATCCAGGCAGCAAGAGGTAGTGTCATCTTCTGATGATTAATGTTCCACCAGCTTTGTGGGTGCAGTGTGATATCAAATGTGAGGCCATCCACTGTGCAATATGGGACCTTCCACTGTGGGATGTGGGTCTGTCCACTGTGCAAAATTGGACCATTCACTGAGCTCTATGGGGCCATTCACTGAGCTATATGGGGCCATTCACTGTGCGATATGGGGCCATTCACAGTGCGATATGGGGCCATTCACTGTGTGATATGGGGCCATTCACTGTGCGATATGGGGCCATTCACTGTGCGATACGGGGCCATTCACTGTGCGATACGGGGCCATTCACTGTGCGATATGGGGCCATTCACGGTGCGATATGGAGCCATTCACTGTGCGATACGGGGCCATTCACAGTGCGATACGGGGCCATTCACTGTGCGATATGGGGCCGTCCACTGTGAGATACGGGGCCGTCCACTGTGAGATACGGGACTGTTCACTGTGTGATATGGGGCCATTCACTGTGTGATATGGGGCCATTCACTGTGCGATATGGAGCCATTCACTGTGTGATATGGAGCCATTCACTGTATGTTATGGGGCCGTTCACTGTGCAATACGGGACCGTTCACTGTGTGATATGGGGCCGTCCATTGTGCGATACGGGACCGTCCACTGTGCGACAAGGGACTGTTCATTGTGCACTGTGGGGCCGTTCAATGTGCACTATGGGATATTCATTTCGATAAGACGCTGTCTGTTGTGTAATATACAAGGCCAGGTCCGAGCAACACACCCTCCATTTCTCACTTTTTATTTTCATAGAATCTCTCCAGTTTGTTGGTCTGAATGGCCTGTTTGCAATTTAAACTGCCTCTCCAAAGAGCATCCCACCCTATCCCTGTAACTCTGCATTTCCCATAACCAATGTACCTAACCTACACATCTTTAGACTGTGGGAAGTAACCAGAGCACCTGGAGGAAACCCACACAGACACAGGGAGAATATGAAAACTTCACACAGATTGTCACCTGCGGCTGGAATTGAACCTGTGTCCCTGGAGCAGTGAGGCAGCAGTGCTTTGCTCATATTAGTGTTTATCATCACCGTACAGATGTTGAGCATTTCTTCCTGGGAGGAGGGAGGGAGGGAGGGATCCATTTTGCAGCGCATTTCCTCCAGCGTATTCAACTGTAACTTTAATAATGGCTTCAGCTGAGTAGCCACCGCAGACTATAGCTACAGCTGAAGCCAGCCACAAGGGAGGATCATCTAATCCTGCCCCTGTCAGGTTCTATAAACCTTGATGCCTCAGGGCCTGAAAGCTTTGAGCTAGATCCATTAGCTCAGTACCAATAGGAGACAGGTCACTCTTACACCATGCCTGAGGAGGACAATGGAGCCCATCTCTGAATTCACCTACAGATCGTGCCCTTGCATTTATATAGCACCTTTCCTGATTGCAGAAGCTGAAGTACTTATAAAGCATAGCTGCTGCTGCTTAGTGGGTGCTTTCTGCACAATAAAAGATTGTATTCCCTTTGTGACTGATACATCCTATCTCTTCCCTCTTCTTTATAGAACAAAGGCTCCCACTGGAGTGAGTTTTGAAGACAACAGCCTCAATGACAGCGATGAGTGAAGCATCTGGTCGAGTTCAACATGGATTAACTAGAAATATTTACAGGGGAAGTGTGATTTTTACCATAATTTATTTCTTTTAGGCAATGATAGATGTGAACTTTTTAAAAGGAAATGCTATCTCTGTTTGTTTAACAAACAACAATAATATGAAGTATTTATATGGCTTTTTAAAGTAAAAGGAACATTGTTCCATTGTGTGTAGTGCACTCTGCATTTGGTATGGTTTACACAAGCTCTCTAAGGCAGAAGTGGGTACTGCAGATGTTGGAGATTAGAGTCAATATTAGAGTGGTGCTGGAAAAGTGCAGCAGATCAGATAGCATCCGAGAAGCAGGAGAATTGACGTTTCAGGCAAAAGCCCTTCATCAGGAATCCTGATGAAGGGCTTTGCCCGAAACATTGATTTTCCTGCACAAAGGGCTCTAAGTTTAGTGACAGTATAAAATGGACAAAACAAGATTTTCCATTTTCCGTTATGGAAACAACATCCACAATTCATCGACTGCAGTACAGAGAGAAAGGTTTGCGTTCCCTTTTGCTTCTTTCACTATTTTCACTGGGGTGTAAGAGGTTGAGGGGGTGGTCTTATAGAAGTTTATCTGTGCCATTCATGATTTCATAATGTCAGTAACAAAGATCTTTTCCCTAGGGAGGGGGAGTTCAAAACTAGGTGGCATATTTTTAAGGTGAGAGGGGAAAGATTTTAAAACACATGAGGGGGAAATACTTTTTTTTAAACATGTCGAGTAGTTTGTTTGTGGAATAAACTTCCAGAGGAAGTTATGATGTCAAAAGACATTTGGGTAAGTACATGAATAGGAAATGTTTGGAGGGATTTGGCTAAGTGCAGGCAGGTGGGACTAGTTTAGTTTGGGATTATGGTTGGCATGGACTGGTTGGACCAAAGGGTCTATTTCCATGCTGTATGACTATTACTTTCATAACCTTAGGATATCCTGAAGAGCTGAAAGTGTGTATTTTAAGCTTGGCTGGCCCTCAGGATCAAGATTAGAGTGGTGCTGGAAAAGCACAGTAGGTCAGGCAGCATCTGAGGAGCGGGAAAATTGACGTTTCGGGCAGGGGCCCTTCATCAGGAATGAGGCTAGGAACCTCGGGAGTGGAGAGATAAATGGGAGGGGGTGGGGCTGGGGAGAAGGTAGTTGAGAGTGCAATAGGTGAATGGGAGTGGGAATGAAGGTGATAAATCGGTGAGGAGGGTGGAGTGGGTAGGTGGGAAGGAAGATTGATAGGTAGGACAGGTCATGAGGATGGTGCTGAGCTGGAAGGTTGGAACTGGGGTGAGGTGGGGGGGGGCGCGGGGAGGGGAAATGAGGAAACAGGTGAAATCTACATTGATGCCCTGGGGTTGAAGGGTCCTGAGGTGAAAGATGAGGCGTTCTTCCTCCAGGCATCGGGTAGTGAGAGAGCGGCAGTGGAGGAGGCCCAGGACCAGCATGTCTTCGGCAGAGTGGGAGGGGGAATTGAAATGTTCGGCCACAGGGTAATGGGGTTGATTGGTGCGGGTGTCACAGAGATGTTCCCTGAAGCACTCTGCAAGGAGGCATCCAGTCTCCCCAGTGTAAAGGAGAATGCATTGGGAGCAACGGATGCAATAAATTACATTTGTGGATGTGCAGGTGAAACTCTGATGGATGTGGAAGGCTCCTTTGGGGCCTTGGATGGGGGTGAAGGAGGAGGTATGGGCGCTGGTTTTGCAATTCCTGCTGTGGCAGGGGAAGGTGCCAGGAGGAGAGGGTGGGTTGTTGGGGGACATGGACCTGACCAGGTAGCCACGGAGAGAACAGTCTTTGCAGATGGGGAGGGAAATATATGCCTGGTGGTGGGGTCCGTTTATAGGTGATGGAAATATTGGCGAGTGATGCAGTTTGTGCGGAGGTTAGTGGGGTGGAAGTTGAGGACTGTGGGGGGGTTCTGTTCTTGCAGTTGGAGGGGTGCAATTTGAGGGCGGAGGTGCTGGACATGGATGAGATGCATTGGAGGACATCTTCAACCATGTGGGAGGGGAAATTATGGTATTTCAAGAAGGAAGCCATCTAGTATGTTCTTTGGTGCAGAGGAATTGGGAATAGGAGATAGCATTTTTGCAAGAGGTAGGGTGGGAGTCGGTGGGTCAGTGTTCTGTTGGTCCTCATTGATAGAAATGGAGCGGTCCAGGGAGGGGAGGCAGGTGTCAGAGATTAGATTAGATTACTTACAGCATGGAAACAGGCCCTTCGGCCCAACAAGTCCACACCGATCCACCGAAGCGCAACCACCCAGACCCATTCCCGTACATTTACCCCTTCACCAAACACTACAGGCAATTTAGCATGGCCAATTCACCTAACTTGCACGTTTTTAGATTGTGGGAGGAAACCGGAGCACCCGGAGGAAACCCACGCAGACACGGGGAGAATGTGCAAACACCACACAGTCAGTCACCTGAGGCGGGAATTGAACCTGGCCCTGTGAGGCAGCAGGGCTAACCACTGTGCCACTGTGCTCCATGTGAATTTAAGGTCAAGGTGGAAAGTGATGGTGAAGTTGATGAACTGCTCAACCTCCTCATGGGACCACGGGGTGGCGCTGATGTAGTCATCAATGTCATAGAGGAAAAGGTGGGAAGTGGTGCCGGTGTAACTACAGAAGGTGGACTGTGCTATGTAGCCAACAAAGAGATAGGCAAAGCTGGGGCCCATGGCTGCCCCTTTGGTCTGGAGAAAGTGGGAGGATTCGAAAGAGAAATTGTTGAGGGTGAGGACCATTTCAGTCAAACGAATGAGTGTGTCAGTGGAAGGGTACTGGTGGGGACTTAGGAGGAGAAGAAACGGAGGGTTTGGAGGCCTTCGTCATGACGGGATGGAGGTGGAGAGGGACTGGATGTCCTTGGTGAAGATGAGGCATTGGGGGCCGGGGAAATGGAAGTCTTGGAGGAGGTATAGGGCGTGTGTGGTGTCCCGAACGTACATGGGGAGTTCCTGGACTAGGGGGGAATAGGACAGTATCGAGGTAGGTTTTTATTTTAGATTAGATTCCCTACAGTGCGGAAACAAGCCCTTCGGTCCAACAAGTCTACACTGAACCTCTGAAGAGTAACTCTCACAGCACCAGGGTCCCAGGTTCAATTCCAGCCTTGGGCGAGTGTGTGTGTGGAGTTTGCACATTCTCCCAGTATCCCCGTGGGTGCTCCAGTTTCCTTCCACACTCCAAAGATATGCAGACCAGGTGAATTGGCTATGCTAAATTGCATGGACAGAGGGTGATGAAAGTCAGGATGTCTGTTCTCCAAAGAGTCTATTTCCATGCTGTATGACTTAGGATGTTATGAAGAGCTGAAAGTGTGTACTTTAAGTGTGGGCTGTCCCTCAGAACGTCTGTTTTCCTGTCCTCACTCCTGAGGACTGGGTCTTGAACATCTGGAACATAGAACATTTCAGTGCAGTCAGCCTTTTAGCCCTCGATGATGTGCCAACTTGTGAAACCAATCTGAAACCTACCTAACCTACACTATTTCATTCTTGTCCATATGCCTATCCAATGACCATTTAAATGCGCTCAAAGTTGGCGAGTCTATTACTGTTGCAGGCAGTGCGTTCCATGCCCCTAACTACTCTGAGTAAAGAAACTACCTCTGACATCTATCTTATATCTACCATCCCTCAATTTAAAACTATGTCCCTATTGCCACCTGAGGAAAAAGGCTCTCACTGTCCACCCTACCTAACCCTCTGATTATCTTGTATGTTTCAATTAAGTCACCTCTCAACCTTCTTCTCTCTAACAAAAACAGCTTCAAGTCCCTCAACCTTTCCTCATAAGACCTTCCCTCCCTACCAGGCAACATTTTAGTAAATTTCCTCTAAACACTTTCCAAAGCTTCCACATCCTTCCCATAATGCGGTGACCAGAACTCTACGCAATACTCCAAGTGCAGCCACATCAGAATTTTGTATAGCTGCACTATGACTTCATGGTTCCGAAACTCAATCCCTCTACCAATAAAAGCTAACACACCATATGCCTTTTTAACAACCCTACCAACCTGGCTGGTAACTTTCAAGGATCTATTTCCCTGGACACCGAGATCTCTCTCCTCAACTACACTACCAAGAATCTTACCATTGGCCAGTATTCTACATTCCTGTTACTCCGTCCAAAGTGAATAACCTCACACTTTTCTGCAATAACCTCTATTTGTCACCTCAGCCCAGCTCTGCAGCTTATCTATGTCCCTCTGTAACCTACAAAATCCTTCACCACTATCCACAACTCCACCGACCTTAGCGTCATCTGCAAATTTACTAACCCATCCTTCTACGCCCTCATCCAGGTCATTTATAAAAATGACAAACAGCAGTGGACTCAAAACAGATCCTAGCGGTACACTACTAGTAACAACTCCAGGATGAATATTTCACATCAACTGCCACCCTCTGTCACCTTTCAGCGAGCCAATTTCTGATCCAAACCGCTAAATCACCCTCAATCCAAAGCCTCCATATTTTGTGCAATAGCCTACCATGTGGAACCTTATCAAACACCTTACTGAAATCCATATACACCACATCAACCGCTTGACCCTCATCCACCTGTTTGGTCACCTTTTCAGAGAACTCGCTAAGGTTTGTGAGGCACGACTTACCCTTCACAAAACTGTGTTGACAATACCTAATTATTATAATTCCTATCTCTTATAACTCTTTCTAACACTTTACCCACAACCAAAGTAACGCTTACTAGTCTACAATTACCAGGGTTGTCTTTACTCCCCTTCTTGAACAAGGGGACAAAATTTGCTACCCTCCAGTCTTCTGGCACTATTCCTATGAACAATGATGACATAAAGATCAAAGCCAAAGGTTCGGCAATCTCCTCCCTGGTTTCCCAGAGAATCTTAGGATAAATCCCCTCCGGTCCAGGGGACTTACCTGTGTTTACACTTTCCAAAATTGCTAACACCTCCTCCTTGTGAATCTCAATCCCATCTAGTGTAGTAGCCTGCATCTCAGTATTCTCCTCAACAACATTGTCCTTTTCTGGTGTGAATACTGATGAAAAGTATTCATTTAGCACTTCCCCCATCTCCTCTGATTCTATGCACAACTTCCCACGACTATCCTTGATTGGCCCTAGTCTAACTCTCGTCATTCTTTTATTCCTGACATACCTATAGGAAGCTTTAGGGTTTTCCTTGATCCTATCCACCAACGATTTCTCATGTCCGCTCCTGGCTCCTCTTCGCGCTCTCTTTCAGTCTTTCCTGGCTAACTTGTAACTCTCAAGCACCCTGAGCTACCACATCTCATCCTTACATAAGCCTCCTTCTTCCTCTTGACAAGAGATTCAACTTCCTTAATAAACCATGGCTCCCGCTCTCTGTTGAATTGGTCATTGTATTTGGGTGAAGCACAGCAGTGGTCTGCCATTGCCCTCTACAGGACGGCTAACGAGGAAATGCTCCCACTCACTGCCTCTGCCATAAGGTGAATGAGAAGGATTTTCAGTCTGATAATTAATCTGGTTGACTATAAAATCCAGCAGGTTACCTGGGACTTGAATCCAGAGGTAGTGACGCTACTCACTACAACACAACCCCTCAACGAAATATTCTGGTTTATGCACAGCAAGATCCAACAAAGAGAAATCTCATAATGATAGTAATGTCAATGATAGGATAACATTACTAGAATGTGTGGAGAATTCTCCTACTTAATAGCATCGCAGGTTCCTTTGTATCTAGCTGAGAGGGGAGGCAAAGTCGACATTTCAGGCTTATTGAAATGCAGTGCCTCCTCAATACTGTACTGAAGTTTCGGCCTGGCTTCTGCAAGCAAGAAGCAGCGGTAAGGAACAGGCCTCAGAACTGAACAAAGTGCAGCATATGAACAAGCCCTTTGGCCCACAAAGACTGTGCTGACCTGACATTGTCTAAACTAAAAAAATTTTACCTCAATGCAGACTGTATCCCTCTATTACCTCAGGATTAGAGTGGTGCTGGAAAAGCATGGCAGGTCAGGCAGTATCCTGATGAAGGACTTTTGCCCGAAACATCGATTTTCCTGCTCCTCGGATGCTGCTTGACCTGCTGTGTTTTTCCAGCACCACTCTACTCTTGACTCCAGTCTCCAGCATCTGCAGTACCCACTTCCGCTGTTCCCTTCCTATTCATACATCTGTCAAGATGATTCTTAAACCTTGCTATTGCATCCATCTCCACCACCTCTTCTGGCAGCAGATACCAGGCACTATCATCTCATTAAAAAACTTGCCCCTCACATCCCCTTTAACCTTCTCCCTTTTACCTTCAACCTTATCTTGTCCCCTCATAATTGACATTTCTAGCCTGGGAGAGAGACGCTGGTTATCCATTCTATTCATGTGTCTTGCAATTTTTAAAACTTCTATCAGGTCTCCCCTCATTTTTCAATATTCAAGTGAAAATAAACAAAGCTTGTCTACCCTCTCCTCACAGCTAATTTCCTCCAAACCACGCCACATCCTGGTAAACTGTTTCTGTACCCTCTCCAAAACCTCCAAATCCTTCTGGTAGTGTGACCAGAACTGTACACAATATTCCAAACGTGGCTGAGCTAAATTTCTACACAGCTGCAACATGACTTGCCAATGTTTATGCTCTATGCCCTGACCAGTGAAGGCAAGCACCTTCTTGATCACCTTATCCACTGGTATTATCACTTTTAGGGAACTGTACACCTAGATCCCTCTGTATGTTGATGCTGTTAAGGGTTCTGCCATCTACTGTATACTTCCATCCTGTATTAGATCCTCCAAAACACATTCACCTCACATTTGTCTGGATTAAACTCCATCTGCCCTTTCTCCGCCCAAGTCTCTAGTCTATCCACGATCTGCGGTATGTTCTGACAATCCATCTCCTTATCAACAGCTCCCCTGATCTTTGAATTATCCATAAAATTACTAATCAGGCCACCTACATTCCCCTCCAAATCATTTTTATATATTACAAACAACAGGGGTCCTAGCACCGATTCCTGCAGAGCACCATTGGTCACAGATCTCCGTTCAGAAAAATACCCATCCACTGCTATTCTGTCTTCTATGACTAAGCCATTTCGGTATGCAGTTTACCAGCACACTACAGATCGCATGTGACTTTACCAGTTGGATCAACTTGCTACAAGGAACTTTGCAAAGTTCATGTAGCAACATGTACTGCTCTGCCCTCATCAAACATATGTGTCACTTCCTCAAAGAAAACTCAATCAAGTTTGGGAGATACAACATCCACTGCACAAAGCCTATTGTTAAAAAGTCCATTTTCTTTTTCATCTTTTTTCCTTTCTCTTTTTATTCTTCATCTTCTAACATTGTGGGGAAGCGAGAGTGGTGTCAGCAGGGTGTTGGCTGCAGCGGCAATGGTGTCTGGAGCGTGGACTCTTGGCAGGTTTGTTGTTCGTGTGCATGGAATGGGGCCCCCAATGAGGCCGGGACAACTTGCAGAAGCCCTTGGACTGTAGTTGAACACCCCTTCGACGGAAGAGGAACTCCATTTATCTAATTTTTCAAAAATTCATTTTGGAACTCAAAATGGTGCTGGATTGTGACAAAACATTTTTCACTATATCTTTCTACAAATATGTGACAATAAATAACTCATTTTTCCAAATGTGAGTAAAACTGGGCACATTCAACAACATGGAACTGTTGAAACAACAAAAATAATTCTCAGCAAATGAATGTGACGATGCGTCTCACACATTGAATGATAGCTGCCAGCTGGAAACTCAAAGAATGAATGTCCAATTTTTTCTTGTTTTACAGAATATCAATTGGTTGCCAGCATTTTTGAGATTTTCCTTACTTGGTCTGGCCTATACATGACCCCAGACGGACAGCAATGTGGTTGAATCTTAACTGCTTTCTGGGCAATTAGGAATAGGCAATGAACGAAGCCTGGATTTTTGGTGTCCCAGAGAGAAAGTGAGTGAGAGAAAGGTATTAACCAAATCCAAACCATCATACTGACAAATAAATAGAAACAATCTCAGGGGAAAAAAGGATGGAGTTCGTACAGGGTTTTATTTAAGATATATAAGCAATGCAGCTACACCACTAATCATTTCATGAGCATTGAATTTATTTAACTGTAGCTCTTATGGCACAGTGGGTGGTATTTCCACTTCTGAGCCAGATTCTCTGGGTTCAAACCCCATTCCAGGACCTATTGACCACGTATGTTTGTAAGAATGGAAGAATCAGCTGATCAGCTGTGGTGGCTAATGCTGGTAAGTGGAGAATTACAGGCAGAATGCTGGTAAATAGAGTTGAAATGCCCATCAGCCATGATTGAATGGTGGAGTGGACTTGATGGGCCAATTGGCCTTACTTCCACTCCTATGTTTTATGGTCTTATGGCTGCAATGCGACATCTTCTCACGTTAAAGGACTTGCCACAGAATACAACTCATGCAGCATCCTTCTTGTTTGATAGACGAACACAGAGAAATAACATCTTTAAATAAATGATATCAAAGATAATAGTGTGATATGTATATCCATGGTCATGCAGTATTATGACCATGATACAAATCTAAGAAGTGCGTTGTTTTAAAAGTGCACTCGGGACCCTGTTTAGTTTTTAAACAATTTGCCATTCACCCAAAGTTTTTTTTCCCTGTCTCATCTGGTGCCAGTATTTCTCCTAAATGATGATACTTTATCTTGGGGTGTGAACATCTCTGGTTATTTGCTATTCAGCCCTAGCTGGCCTTGGAAAATCACTAGCAATTCACCTCCTTGAATGCTGTAATCCGAGTTATGAAGGTAACCCCATAGCAATGTTCTCTCCGAGGTGCAACCTGAAAGTTTGCACACGCAAGTCATGCAATTATACTAAGATTGAAAAGTGTTTCATGCGCAAAGCGGGAGCATTGTCCCACACTCCTGTTAGGTGAGGATTTTGACCCAGCAATAACGAAGGTCCAAAGATGGGTGCTTGGGAAGATATGTGGAAATTATGGATTCCCTCTGTATCTGGTGCTTTTACATAGCCTCAGTTAAGGTTGCAAGTTTGGGAGCCGTTGTAGAAGAGCCTAAAGACACCAAATCCTGTCCATGTCCAATACCCACTCATAGGCACCTTGAAGCAGGTATATACAAGGATAGACAATAACCTAGTAGTATTATCATTGGACTGTTAATCCAGAGACTCAGCAAATGTCCTGGGAACCTGGTTTCGAATCTTGCCATGGCAGATGGTGGAATTTGAATTCAATAAAAATCTGGAATTGAAGATCTAATGATGACCATGAATCAATTGTCAGATAAAACCTATCAGGTTCACTAATGCTTTTTAAGGAAGGAAAGGGTATTGTTATCCGGTCTGGCCTACACGTAACTCCAGACTGACAGCAATGTAGTTGACTCTTAACTGCCCTCTGTGCAATTAGGAATAAGCAACAAATAATGAAGAAAGTGTACTACCTTGATTGTTTTTTGATCACCCCTCAACCTGGAAAACTGAGACTAACTGGAGCTTTCCCAACACTTTCCATGCTACTAATTAAGAGAAAGTGGGGACTGCAGATGCTGGAGATCAGCGTCGAGAGTGTAGTGCTGGAAAAGCACAGCAGGTCAGACAGCATCCGAGGAGCAGGAGAATCGACGTTTCGGGCAAAAGCCCTTCATCAGAAGGCTGCCTGACCTGCTGTGCTTTTCCAGCACCGCACTCACATACTACCAATTAATGCACGATTTATCAGTGATTGTACTTAGTACAAAGGTCTTTGTAGGCTGACCTCTGTGATGGATTTAGAAGTGAATTTACAATTGCAAAAGTGAAGCAATTCTCAATAAAAATGTAAAAGTGTTCTCCAAACAGTGGGAATTGTGATGAAAAGCACTTGCCTAAAATACTCAACTTTATTAATTGAAAATACATAATGTTGCCTTATTTTCAACTGCACAACAGAAATCATATATCAGAAATGATAAAGATAGCTTATTCTTGGTAAAACCACCAGCAACATACAAGATTTAAAGAGTAGGCATACGAAACACTAAATATGCTAAACTTTTAGTTTGATGTCTTTAGTGAAACACTACCAACAACTTGGGAATTGGATGTCGAAAGGCAGGCTGTCCTCCAAGTGTATATGTCAAACTCAGATCAATACTGCAGTTTGTTAATTTACACTCTGCATTAATTATTAATATAAACAATGTAAAGATACAGCAGCAAGACCAGAGTGTGAATTTCAATATCTAGATCTGTAAGTGTTTCATATAGTCGGTTTTTAAACACAATTGTCAATCCTTGAGTATTTGAAGGTTAATCTCCAAGGCACAAAATTTGGACAAATCCATGAGACAGATCCTTGGGGTGTGAACAAAAAAAAAACTTCCCTTTTTTTAAACACATTTGTTCATTAATTATACACCTATTTGGAATGTTACAGGGTGATTTTGTGTAGAGCAGTTGGAGGCAGGTCATTCCACTGAGATCATATGAAGAGGAGGTGACACACAACTGAACTCATATTCATAAAACCCAAAGCATCTGTAGCACCAAAGTGCTCACATTAAATATTAGAATGGATGGCAAGCCACCACAATATCGAGAGAAGCACCAGCAGAACGGTTTCACAGATTCCCACATATTGTTGGTCTTGTATCGTCAGGACACATGCAAGAATGCCAAATGTCAAAAAGTCACAGCAACTTGTACTCCAGTGAAAATGGGACGGACTGGTTATCTGTCAAGCTTGTAAATTAGTTCACTTGCTGGAAGCAATCAATATACAGTCATACTCAGGGACCCCTTTCTGGCCTGTCCCTTATTGATTATATGGAAGCCTCAAGCTCCCTGTTGTTTCTTCTGTAGCAACACCTCCACTAATCAGAGTTAACTTGCCAATCAATCAGTGCCCTCTCTTTTCCCGACCTTTATCTCCTGTAGTATAAGGTGTTGTGATTGTTTGAAACATAGCATTCTTGTGTTTGTTCCGATGAGTCGAAGACAAAGACCCTCAACAACATAGTACTATTCAGCAATATTCAAGCTCTGTACTACTAAGCAACGAATTAAATATATTGTGACTACTGTTATCCTTGACAGTTAGTAGGAAACTCAAAGTTTTCAGAACCACTGCCTGCCCAAATCAACTCCCAACCACAACTTTGGATGGACAGCTCAGGTGTTACAATAGAGAATAGAATAGGGACCCTTACCGTGCAGTGATAGTGCCCCTATGTCTGAACCAGGAGGCCTGACTTCAAGTCCTCACCTACTCCAGAGGTAGGTACACAGATTAATTAGGAAAATATCTAGTTCTCAACTTGTGTTCTTCACTGCATTACAAGACAGTCCTTGGAAAATGATAGCAAAAGCCTCAAAATATTCCTTTTGAAGTTGTCTGGCACACCCTGAGGATGTGAAAGGTGCTATATCAATGTAATCATGTATCTATCACTAGATGAACTCCTCATTGCAACCTTGGCATCAACAGAATAACTTGGAGACTTGTATCATCAAGGTTGAAGTTTTTCTGTTGTCAGAATGGGAAATTGATAGCATGCTTCATCAACTTGAATCAATGATAATTAATACAGCTCTCCCAGAATTAATGGAATGCAATAGGAACGGGAATTAAGTAGCATCTAAGTCATTGCCTGTAACAAAAAAACTCATCAGAAAGTTAATTTCATTATACAAGTGATTAATTGCAACCATACTATATAACGTTCTGACTGATAATTAAGATTGTAACTTAACAGACACACTCACAAAAATGCCTGAAATCTGATGTGAGCTGGGCAATTCAATACATACATTCAATTACTGATTTACTCCCTAATAAATCAAATTCTATCTCCGAGATCAGTAGTTTTATCTAGCTGGACATCATAATGATGGAGTTACGTTGCTGGACATTTGTTAAATACAACAACAAAGTTCTTAGTCACTTTTTCATAGAATCCTACAGTGTGGAAACAGGCCCTTCGGCCCAACAAGTCCACACCGACCCTCCGAAGAGCATCCCACCCAGACCCACTCCCCTACCCCACTATCTCACATTTACCCCTGACTAATGCAACTAACCTTCACATCCCTGAACACTAGGGACAATTTAGCATGGCCAATCCACCTAATCTGCACATCTTTGGACAGTGGGAGGAAATCGGAGCACCCGGAAGAAACCCATGCAGACACGGGGAGGATGTGCAAACTCCACATAGACAGTCACCCAAGGTTGGAATCGAACCTGGGTCCCTGGCACTGTGAGGCAGCAGTGTTAACCACTTAGTCACCATACCACCTTTTTCCTGTATTATTTCAACCAACAATGTGATTTCTTTTTAAAAATGTATTCATCTATGAATGTGAGGGTCATTGGCTGCACCAGCATTTATTGCCCATCATTATTTGCCCTTGAGACTGTGGTGATGAGCTGCCTTCTCAAACCACTGTGGGGAGGGAATTGAGGATTCATCAAAAAGAGATAAAAATTCCCTTAACGTGAGGTTACGCCAATCATCTCTAATCACTTTACTTTCTCTTGTGACTTAGTTTGTCCAATATGCTTCAATTTTGTCTTGACTCCCACTAAACTGCAAAGTCTACATGTGGACTTCTGGAACAAAAAAACATGGTTTTCCTTGAGAAAATGTACATTGTTAATTCCACAAAAACTTAGTGGCCATATTACAAAACAACTCTTTTGGAGATTAGACTTGCACAAAACACAAGCTCTCCATCAACGCCACCGCTAATTTTCTCACTAACTGCAGATTATTTTTTCAAAATTTACCAACCATTCATTTTTTGTAGCTTCAATTTAAACATTTTTTTTTCAGATGCATTGGCAATAGTTCAAGGACAGAGAATTCAGTAGCGTTTTGTGGGGAGGTCTTTATGCAGAGTTCATGTCAGATGAATGGAATCCTCACCTTAAAAGTGCACTATTGGTCGAAAGAATGACTTGCTATAAATTGTGTAAAATCATTATTAGGCAAAGTTGAGACTTTGAGGGAATTGTATTATAACATACAAACATTAACCCTATTGTACAAACCCCTCATTTCTGAGATGTCAATTATAAAAGACCTAGAGGAACTGGGTCACTGCAGCAGGTTTCATGAATGTAGTTTTGCAGTGAGTCTCAACGCCCTATTAAGAATGGAAAGTTCAAATAAACACAAAATTCAGCAGTAGAAGTTGGAGATGTTGCATCCGGTCAAAGGTTGATAGTTTAAATCTCCAACTGGGAGACATCATCTCCCTGTTACCGATTTTGCTCCACTTTTATCTGAATATTTAGCAACATTTCGATATGCTAACTTGATCTCCTCTTCATTAGGGCAGGTATTCATGAATTCCTCACATTTCTCCGCATTGTTCAGGTATCTGCACAGGCCTGAAAGCTCCTTCGGGACTGTAAAATTCCGATAATGCTTGCACACAACCTGTTAAGAAATCAGATGATTAAAAGTGACATCCAAGCCATAATACACCATACGAGCATTGAAGTCAGCCATGGCTTCGAGCTATAGTCAGGATGTCCAACCTCCCATTCTATATTGGATAGTTATTTTCTCACACTTCTTCAATTGTTGTGTGTTCAGAGAGATGAAGAAATTATAAAATTAGTAAGTCTGCAGCCCAGAAATATTGGGCTTCACAGGTGCATGCTGGTGTTCATTTTTCACGTATCACTCCAACCTTCATCAACTGTCTCTCAGCAAAGAAACAGTCCTATTTCAACTTGTATTTTTGTCCCCTGAAAATCGAGCCGTGTGGATACTGTTGGGACTACATATATTTACGAATTGTGTGATTTGAAATACATGTGTGGACATGATTGGGTTGCCATGGATTCATCATGTAATTGTTTGGAACCAGGAAGTCAAACTGTTAAAGATCACTATGGTGTACTTGCTGTTTTCCATAGGAAATAGGAACAGGAGTAGGCCATTTGGCCTCTTGCGCCTGCTCTGCCATTCAGTGGGATCATAGCTGATCCGACATTCCTCACATCCACTTTCCTAACCTTTCCCTGCATCCTCAATTCTCCATCTGATCAAGAATCTATCTCAGTCTTAAATATACGCAAGGATCTGATCCCATAGCTCTCTGTGGCAAGGCGTTCCAGACATTCTTAGTCCTTTGAGAGAAAAAAAATCCTCCTCATCTCAGTCTTAAATTGGCAGCCCTTTATTCTGAGACTATGCCCTCTGGTCTCAGACTCTTCCATGAGGAGAAACATCCTCTCGGCATTTAGCCTGTCAAGCCCCTTAAAAATCCTTTATGTTTCAGTCGGATCACCTCACATTCTTCTAAGCTCCAGTGAGTAGAGCCCCAGCCTATTTATCATTTGCTCATTAGGCAATCCTTCCATACCAGGGATCATCCTAGAAAATCTTCTCTGAACTGTCTCCGAAGGGAAACTTAAATAAAGGAACCAAAATTGCTCACTGTACTCCAGATGTGGTCTCACTAGCATCTTGTACAGCTGCAATAAGACTTCCTTACTCTTATACTCTGATCTGTTTGAAATAAGGGCCAACATTCCATTACCTTTCCTGATTACCTGCTGTACCTGCACGCTAGCTTTCTGTACTTCATGTATGAATATCCCGAAGTCCATTTCTGTTGCATTTTTCTACGGCTTTTCTCCATTTAGATTTCTACTTGTTTTCAAAACAGTGTCCATAGAAAGCAGCGTTCAGAAAAGTTTCCAGAGACAGGTAAGACAGGAGTTTTATTGCTTTAATTATTGAGCAACGGATCTGCAAAACCCTAATGGATCTAGCAATCAGGTGACCGCAGCTTTGGGACCAAGGTGTTTTTTTCAGTACATACATAAAAGTTATGGAGAGTTGCTAGAAAGGTTTGCAGGCATGCAGAACTCTCTCAGTCGGTAAGAGTCAAAACATCGAGCTGTAAGCAGCTCTCTTTCTCAGTAGTATCATAACCAGATAAAGTTTCATATAATCAGAACTCCTATTTCTCAGGTGAACCTGAAATCTAATCTGAAGATTTTCAGTATTCTATGATTATCAGCAGCCAGATCTCACTTGGGCGGCACAGTGGTTAGCACTGCTGCCTCACAGTGCCAGAGACCGGGTTCAATTCCCGCCTCAGGCAACTGTCTGTGTGGAGTTTGCACATTCTCCCCGTGTCTGCGTGGGGGTACTCCGGTTTCCTCCCACAGTCCAAAAATGTGCAGGTGAGGTGAATTGGCCATGTTAAATTGCCCGTAGTGTTAAGTGGAGGTGTAAATGTAGAGAATTGGGACTGGGTGGGTTCCTCTTCGGAGGGTTGGTGTGGACTTGTTGGGCCGAAGAGCCTGTTTCCACACTGTCATTCAAACAAACCATGAAAAGTTAACCTATTTTTAAATACTGCAGAGGTGGGTAGGTCTTTGTCCTGTCTGCGAATTTATTTATCTTTGGGATTAAAGGGGATTCAGGTTAATTTTCAAAGTAGCTTAGTTGATCATCAGTTCACCACTAGTTTGAAATAAATGTGCAATTTTTGAGTTTATTTAAAAGACACGTGAACAGTCAAGAGAAACAAATCAACCAATTTTTGGAGATTGAATATGCTTATTGCTCTTTTGGCAAAGCTCTTCGAGGAATGGTCTTCAATTCCAGCGCACTCTTCCATCCAGAGTAGTAATAACCCAGGAACAAATGCTAAGCACATTAGACCTTCCTTAAACAACATGAAACAAGGTCCAAGATCCATTCTGCAGTCTGACAACATGTATACAACTGATCACAAGAACATCAAATTCCAAGAAGTCGCATGGTATCAGGTCCAACATGGACAAGGAAACTTGCTGCTAATTATCTCCCACTCTCCACCTATTTTAACTGATGAATTAGTGCTCCCCCATATCGAACATCACTTGGAAGAAGTATTGATGGTGGCAGGAGCACAGCTTGAACTCTGGGTGGGGAATGCAATATCCATCCCCAAGCGTAGCTCAGCAACACCACCATTGACTGTGCTAGTTGAGTCTTAAGGGATATAGCTACTAGACTGGCAGGTATTGATGGAAGCAAGAAGGCTTATTTGACCTTATCCTCACAAATGTTTCTGTTGCAGATCAGGCTATCATAACAGTATCTATAGGAGTGTTCACTCTACATTGTGGAGGTGAAATCCCATTTTCACATTATGATACAATCCACCTTGTTAAATGAGATGGACGGACTTCAAATGGAGCTAGCAACTCAAAACAGGGTATCCACAAGACGCTGTGTGGGCCATCAGTATCAGGATTAGAATCTGTAACCTCACGGTCCAGCATGTACACCACTCTACCATCACCAGCAAGCCAGGAAATCAATCCTGGTTCAAACAAGAGTTCAGGAGAGCTTGCCAGGAGACACCATCTGGCGTACTTAAAATGAGGGGTCAACCTGTTGAAGCTGCTAGAGGTTCCCCAGACTCACAGATGCCAATCTCCAATCAAATCAATTTAAGCCACAAGACATCAAGAACAAGCTGAGGTACTGCGTACTAGAAAGGCTATGACATTCCAGCCAAAATCTGAAAATTTATGCTTCAGAATTTGCTGCACCCCTATCTACGATGTTCCAGTACAGCTACAATATTATTCTACAATGTGGATTATTGCCCAGATACATTCACTCAACAAAGAGCAGGACAACTCTGACCCAATAAATTCTGATCTTTTCTACCTACTCCCGATCATTAGTAAAGTCATGGAAGGAATCATCAGTGGTGCTACGCAGAACTTGTTCAGCAACAACTCGCTCATTGATGTCCAGCTAGGGTTCCGCCAGCCTATTCGTGAGCTCTTGACCTCATCACAGCCATGATTCAAACCTGCATGAAAGGGTTAAACTCCAGAGGTGAGGTGAGGTGAGGTGAGAATGAATGCCCTTGACAACAAGGCAGCTTTGACCAAGAAGAAGGGCTTCTTCCTGAAGAAGGCCTTATGCACAAAACGTCAATTCTCCTGTTCCTTTGATGCTGCCTGACCTGCTGCACTTTTCCAGCAACACATTTTTAAGCTTTGACCAAGTGTGGCATCCAGGAGCTCTAGCAAAACTGGTCATGATGTGGGGATGCCAGTGTTGGACTGGGGTGGATATAGTTAAAAATCACACTAGCTTTAAAACTAGTGATTCCAAATAAACCTGTTGGGCTATAACCTGGTGTTGTGCGATTTTTAACATTAGCAAAACTGGAGTGCAGTTAATTTGGTCAACATATGAATTGAGATTCCACACAGTGCAGAAGTGGCAAGAGTCTCTCTGGAATGACCCCAGACTCGGTGGTCCCAGATACCTCTGAACCAGAAGAGTTTAAGAGTTAGAACCACATCCTATGTCCAACAAGGCTGGGATGGAGTGCTGTGGAACTTTGACCAGAAGCACACAGGCATTAATCCTCTTTCCCTTGACTCAGTATAAGGTGTATTTAGTTTACAGTGGTAGAGGATCAACCACTATTGATGATTGCCTTAACAAGCAGATGCCCTTGTCTTAATAAGTTTACTAAGCAGTTTACTAAATGATAACAATTAAGTTCATGTTTGTTCATCATTGTTATGAAGACTATGATGAGTCCTATGGATATAGATCTTCATGCCACATGACCCTAAGATGTTCTGCCTTAGATCCATTTAAGACAGCATGACATCATCTGATCAGATGGAGCTTTAATGGAGTCGCCAACATTAACTCTTTCAACTATTAGTCAAGACAACACTTGCTAACTCTGAATACAGCGATAGCATACATTGGGTGACCTTCCTATGTGATAGATTTGCCCACCTCCCTTTCAATTATAAAAGGACACTGGGCTCTTTAGCCTTTGTGTCCGACCTAGAAGCAGGTACACTAATCAAAAAGACCTTAAAGGAAACCACGGAGTACTCTTTCATAGCAAGTGGTCGAGAATCACGTGCAGGAGACATTATTTAGGAATGTTGGTCATCCTTAATTGCCTTTGAAGGAAGTGGCCATTTCAGAGGGCATTAATAGTCAAGCCCAAAGCTAAGAGCCTGACGTGACATGTGGGCTAGGTAAGGATATCAGGTTTCCTTCTATAAAGGCTACAAAGTAAACCAAATAGGTTTTTACAACAGTAATATGGTTACATGACTGAGACTAACTTCCAATTCCAGATTCTAATGGCTGCTATGGTGAAGCCTAGACCACTACATGACCCTCCCCTCCAAAGGTGACCATGGAGAGGAATCTAATAAGGCAGTCAATGTTTGACTTCGAACCGGTTTGATGCAATCACTGTTTTTTTTTCCCCTCCCCTTCCCTCCTGCTAAAACTCAGAAGAAATGTCACAGAGGCAGGTCAGTGTCACAGGAGCTTGAACGACTGCTCCTTCTGAATAAATCCTGCTTCAACCAGTCTATGTGAAAATAAAGCAGACTAGCAAACTAAAATCCACTCGGAAAATAAGCAAAGGTCAAGCAAGCTCCAACACATTGCACCTGGCTGCTGAAGTAAAATTCATTCAGAATGAGTTACAGAGTGAGCCTTGGTTCAGAGTGAGCCTTGCCTTCCGATCAACAATTGCCTACATACATGCAAAAGTAGGCCTCTCGTCCCCTTGAGCCTGCTATTCCATTTGTTAAGGTCATGGCTGATGTGATTGTGGTGCCTGTCTACCCCCTACATCCTTTAGATCCCTTGTCAATTATGGAAGAGATTGAGCAATAAACTCCACTTCTGTGGACCCAGTGATAAGGATAAGATGTTAAAACCTGACTCACCTGAACCACGTGGAGTTTGGGTAGGAGATTGCAGTCAGCCAATGTCAGCTCATTTCCATCCAGGAATAACCTCTTTGACGGGTAACTCCCATCTTCATGTGGCAGTGGGGTGTTCAGATATTGATCCAGCTCCACTAACGCCTTCAGAAATGCTGTCTCGCAAGCTGAACAGAGAGAGCTATGAGCACAAGGCAAGAACGTGTCCCCAGTCCCACTGGCTAGCTGCTGAACATCTGAAACGGCTTAAGCCTTTATCCAGACTAAGGCAATAGTGTGGATTTCTTCCATCATTGATGCCTTTTACCTTCTCCAGATACAAGCCGTACAATGCAAGTTCAAAGAAGTGGGCTATAATTGATTTAGCGCCATTGCAAATTAATGTGCGAAGTACGTAGCTGGTGAACTTACCTTGATTCTTTTCAGGAAGTGGGTTCTTAACATAAGCTGAGAATTTCTGGAAGACACTGTAGCCTGCAGTCATGGATTCTTTGTATTTGGCACTCAGTCTAGGATATCTATGGGAAAGAAACAAACCCGGCTCTTTATGGACAATGAAGACAAACGTTTAAAATAAATTGCTGCAGTGTGGCTGAATGATACAAATTGACTTGAGGGAGCTAGTGTACCTTTATTAAATGTTATTCATATGCATTGGCTCATCCTTTCAGTAAGACACTCTTTTACTGAACTGAATTGGAGTGTGTGTGTGTGTGTGTGTGTCCTGAATATAATAAAAGCTTAGAATGAACAGTAGATGGTGTTATAACCTGGGGCAGTCTAATCCTGCTGTCATTACCCAGTCTGGTTTATGTGTGACTCTTAACTATCTGCTGGAGTGACCAAGTAAGACTCAATGTTTTGTCATGTGCTTTAAGCCAAGACTGCTTGCTCACCATAAATGAGATACCAGTTTTCAGTACCCCTGGGTGTTTCCACATACATGCCCCCATGGCTGCTTGCTCCTTATGTCTAAATAAGGCTTTTTAACTCCGTATATACTGTAACATTCTTTTATTTACATCTGTACCTAGTAGATTTTCAAATCGAGCTCTCTAATGCAGTGTTTCTTCCTCACATGCCCATTCTACATAGTTGTCTTCTCTCTTACTGAACCCAGAGACACATGGTCAGTTACATCATTATGATTACCTGATTCTCATCGCATCACATTTCCACTCATGTTTTTCTCTACCTGGTCTACATGATTCCAGTTGTTTGCTTTTTTATTTACTTAGATATTCTTTGCAATCATTAACATCAGTTTTATTTTTAAATGCTACTATCACCATCTTCCCCCAAACAAGTCAATGCTCAATCTCACAGGCTGGGGCAATGTGGAACTCTGACTGGAGACCCAGTTCTGACTCATGTGAGTTCGTCACTAGGGTGATGTTGTTGTACCGTGTCTGGAATAGCTGTGCCACTCCGTACACTGTCTGATGTAATATTGGTGTGGATGTCCCACGTCCTGTGATGATCATACTCAGTACCTACTCTATTCTCTCCTGGTCCTATTGAGTGCCCCTTCAGGTGTTCTGACAATGTAAGATCTCTATACATCTGGTTCTCTGGTGATCATGATTTCTGACTTCCTTAACCAGACAGCTAATTCCCAATCTGGACTCTGAGGCATCACTCGTTTGGTCTTTCTGCCTCTCCATTCGACTGAGAATAGAATGAAAAACATGTCACCTGCTTGACTCCTAAACTGACTCAGTAAATTTCCTGAAATCCTCATGTACAAGTTGAAGTTTGACACTAATTCTTCCAATAAACCATGTACCACAAAAGTCCTCTACAGCTCTCTGAACAGGAGTCTACTCTGAGTGACTAACTCAGGATGAAGACTTGCCACTTTAATCCACCTTGAATCACAGTTGACTCAGAGGAAATATATCTTCCAAATTAAATTTTTAAAAAATCAATTGTTAAACGTGCCCACCTCCTTTTCTAATTTTGCTCTTACTTGCAGTCCTCTGAGGTCTTAGCTTGCTTTCAGAGCAGGTGAGAGCCAAGGAATCCTGCAGTGAGTAACTCACCCTGCTAAAGACTACAACATCTCCAAGTCAGGAGTGTGAGGGAATACTCCCCACCTGCCTGAATGGATGCATCTCCAACAACACTCAACTTCAATTCCATCATGAAAAAGCAGCTGCATGATGCTCCATTCACCATCTTAAACATTCACTCCCTCCCCCACTGACAGATAGTGGCAGGAGGGTGTACCATTTACAAGATGCACTCCAATAACTCGATAAACCTCTTCCAACACCACCTTGCAAACCTATGATACTTACCACTTATAAGGAAAAGGGCAGCAAATATATAGGAATACCATTATCTGTGATCTCCGTTCCAAGCCACCCACTGTCCCATTTGGGCACTATCGCACTGTCCCTGCACTGTTGCTGCGTTGAAATTCTAAAACTTCCTTCCTAACAGCACATCACTGTGGCAATTAGAGATGAACAACAAACAATGACTCTCCCAGGTTGCTCATTTGCATTTTATAACAGTATAAGTTTATATTTTCCGTAAGTAAAAAGTTCATAAGCCAATTTTTTTCACAGAATAAGGGACCTTTGACCCTTTGTCTCCATGGCCTCAGAATGTATTCAACTAGAGTTTGTGGAATATTTTGTGCAATATTGAAGTTGTTTTAATTCCACGCCCTTATCACTCTCTGAGTAAAGAACCTGTCTCTGACATCTGTCTTAAATCTATCACCCCTCAATTTGTAGTTATTCCCCTCATACAAACTGACATCATCATCCTAGGAAAAAGACTTTCACTGTCTATTCTATCTAATCCTCTGATCATCTTGTATGTCTCTATCAAATCCCCTCTTAGCCTTATTCTTTCCAATGAGAAATATAGACCTCGATCAGGTCCGTCCTCAATCTCTGTCTTTCTAATGAAAATAATCCTAATCTACTTAACTTCTCCTCATAGCTAACATCCTCCATACCAGGCAACATGCTGGTGAACCTCCTCTGCACCCTCTCCAAAGCAACCCCATCCTTTTAGTAATGTGGCAACCATCTCAGGAAATTCTGAGGACTGCAGATGCTGGAGATCAGAGCTGGAAAAGCACAACAGTTCAGGCAGCATCAAGGAGCAGGAGAGTCGACGTTTTGGGCATGGGGTGGAGGGAGGGTTGGGTGGGTGGAAAGATGGCTGAGAGATAAAGAGGAGGATGGGGCTGGGGAAGGGGGATGGTAGCTGGCAAAGGCAATAGATAGATGCAGGTGGGGGGGTGGTGATAGTGATAGGTCGGTGGGGAGAGTGGAGTGGATAGGTGGGAAGGAAGACGGACAGGTGGGATAGCTCAAGAAGACGGTGCCAAGTTGGAGGGTAGGATCTGGGATGAGATCTCAGCAAATTGCAGGCTGGAAGAGGCTGGGGAGACTTGGAGAGGAGACAGCATGGAGCGATTTGGAAATAATGGTAAGCATTTCTAAGTAGGATTCTTGAGTATCTGAATAGTTCAGCCAATGTAAAAGTTGTTTTACTGTATCCGATCTCTTAAAGAACAGAAAACCTTTTCAGCACAGGTAAGGTTAACAGCTGCATAACTCGGGAATGACATTTTTACAAAAGGCAGCTGGGGTTTGTTTTTGTTGGCAGGAAGTTACAGGTCACTTGCAACACTTTGAACAATGTTTCATTGATATCAGCACCTGATTTTAAACAAGTGCTCCCGTTGTGTCAAAGAAAGAAGAGCTCCCGAAACTCGGAGGCACCATTCAGCAATGAAAGCACTTACAGTTCCTGTCTACAACTGTAGCAGTTATGCCTCAGGGTCTGCAACTTGCTCAACCACAAGAGAAGACACAATGCAGCCTTTTGAAAATAATAATAGATTCTTCAGGAGAAATAATGGTCTCAGGGAAGCTGACATTGCTCTTCACAAACAAAGGAGTTAAGGGGAAATGGACTTCAGAAATGATATAGATTTAATGTCATGTGTTCTCAAGGACTGATATATAGGAGTACAGTGAAAAGTGGATAGTGTTGCCACATATGACTCCAATTTAAAAACTTGGTTGCAAAATAGTAAGAGGAATATAAAAGTTAAGCATTACAGACCTTCATGGAATTAGTTGAGAAGTAAAGAAATAAGGTATTAGCTAACACCAAAGTCCTTCTTAATTTAAACTGGAAAAATTAAGGAATTAAGTTAAAAGTTCAGCAGAGGTTTGATGCTATAGATTGTGAGAATGAGATGGTCTCAAAGTTAAAAATCACACAACACCAGGTTATCGTCCAACATGTCAATAGGAACAGTGCTCCAAAAGCTAGTGCTTCCAAATAAACCTGTTGGACTGTAACCTGGTGTTATGTGATGTTTAATTTTGTACACCCCAGTCTAATACCGGCACCTCCATATCAATTGTTCAAATAAGAAACACAGGTTTAAAGCCATTGGTAAAAAAGTCAGGTTAGATATATTTCTTTGTGCAAAAAAACCTAAAACTGTGGATGCTGGAAATTTGCCTGTGATACATTAATTGCTCGAAAACCTCAGCAGGTCTGGCAGCATCTGTGGAGAGATAAGTATTTGTAGATCTGTGTAGTTGCATGGAACAATGCTGTTCAATAAACAGGATTTGATATGGAATCGGACACACAGTTAAGCAGGAATCGGCTGCAGCGCTAGGAGTGGGAGGAAGTGGATAGCTGTTTCAAAAAGCTTAAACAGCAAAGATCGGTCAAATGATTCCTGCTCTGCTGTAGGATTCTAACATTTTTGGTTGTTGAGTTGATCTACCCTTCAATATCGGAGAGCCTCCTCCTATAATTCTCATGCTCTTGTACCTCAGCCACTTTCAGTTATTCGTGTCTTCATGGTTTACGATAGCAAGATTTGCTCATGCACCCAGGAAGCACAGTAAACCTCCAATACCTTCTTCCCATCTCCATTGTGCAGGAGAACATTGCATCACGGCACATTTCATGAAAAGGCAAACATGCTGAAGATCACTTTGCAGTGTGTCACAACTCACTTGGGAGGGGCGAGAACCTCCTCCAGAAATTCTTCAATTTTGTTGTTATCTGTCTTAAGATCACCGTTGTAAATGAGGACAGGCAGCTGACTCCCCGGTGCAACATCCTTGAGCATGTCTGGGTTCCTGCAAGGCAGAATACAGGAGCAATGATTGTGCTTCAAAACACCTCGGAGGCCTAAATGAAGCCTGGGCCTTGTCAGCAGAGAACAAGCAGAAAGTATAGAGTAAGGAGAAAATGAGGACTGCAGATGCTGGAGATCAGAGTCGAGAGAGTGGTGCTGGAAAAACACAGCGGGTCAGGCAGCATCTGAGGAGCAGGAGAATTGATGTTTCGGGCAAAAGCTCTTCATCAGAAATCAGGCTGTGAGCTGAGGGGATTGAGAGATAAATGGGAGGGGGGTGGGGCTGGGGGTGGAAGGTGGCTGAGAGAATGATAGGTAGATGGAGGTGGGGGGGTAACAGTGATAGGTCGGGGGGAGCGGATAGGTGGGAAGGATGTTGGACAGGTAGGATAGGTCATGAGGACTGTGCAGAGTTGGAAGGTGGGAACTGGGATAAGATGAGGGGAGGGGAAATGAGGAAACTAGTGATGCCACGGGGTTGGAGGATCCCGAGGCAGAAAATGACGTTCTTCCTCCAGGCATCAGGTGGTGAGGGAGTGGTGATGGAGATGTCCAGGACCTGCATGTCCTCGGCAGAGTGGGAGGGGGAGTTGAAGTGTTCATCCATTGGGCGATGGGGTTGGTTGGTGTGGGTGACCCGGAGATGCTATCTGAAGCACTCTCCGAGTAGGAGTTCTGTCTCCCCAATGCAGGGGAGACCGCATCAGGAGCAACGGATACAATAAATGACGTGTTGAAGTGCAGGTAAAACTGTGATGGATGTGGAAGGCTCCTTTAGGGCCTTGGACGGAGATGTCGGGGGAGGTGTGGAACAGTCTTTATGGAAAGCAGATAGGGGTGGGGAGGGAAATATATCTCTGGTGATGGGGTCATTTGTAAGTGGCGGAAATGGAGCAGGATGGTGCAATGTAAATGAAGTTTGGTGGGGTGGAAAGTGAGGACCGGGGGTGTTCTGTCCTTCTTATGGTTGGAGAGGTGGGGTTCAAGGGCAGAGGTGCAGGAAGTGGATGAGATGTACTGAGGGCATTATTAACCATGTGGGAGGGGAAATTCCAGTCTTTGAAGAAGGAGGCCATCTGGTGTGTTCTGTGATGGAACTGGTACTCCTGGGAGCAGCAGAAGCAGAGGAATTGGGAATAAGGGATAGCATTTTTACAGGAGGCAAGGTGGGAGGAGGGGTAGTCCAGGTAGCTGTGGGGGTCGGGTTTGTAGAAGATGGCTGTGTTGAATCGTTCACCGTTGACGGAGATGGAGAGGTCCAGGAAGGGGAGGGAGGTGTCTAAGATGGTCCAGGTGAACTTAAGGACAGGGTGGAGGGTGTGGGTGTAATTGTGGGAGCACAAGATGGCGTTGATATAGTCATCAATGTAGCAGAAGAAAAAGTGGGGAATGGTACTGGTGTAGCTGATGGAATGTTCCACATACCCGACAAAGAGACAGGCATAGCTGGGGCCCATACGGGTGCCCATGGCTACCCCTTTGGTCTGTAGGAAGTGGGAGGATACGAAGGAGAAATTATTGAGGGTAAGGACCAGTTCAGCCAATCGAATGAGAGTGTCAGTGGAAGGATACTGGTGGGGACATTGGGTGAGGAAGAAACGGAGGGTTTGGAGGCTTTTGTCATGGCGATGGAGGTGTATAGGGTCTGAATGTCCATGGTGAAGCTGAGGTGTTGGGGCCAGGGAAACATACGTCTTGGAGGAAGTGGAGAACATGGGTGGTGTCCTGGAAGTATATGGGGAGTTCCCGGACCGGGTGGGGGAGGGGGTGGGATTGGAGATAAGGACAGTATTGAGGTAGGTGGAGCTGAGTTGGTGGGGCAGGAGCAGGTTGAAACAATGGGTCAGCCAGAATAGTCAGGCTTCTGGATTTTGGGAAGGAGGTAGAATCGGGTGGTGCTGTGTTCCTGAACAATGAGGTTGGAAGCTGTGGGTGGGAGATCCCCTGAGGTGATAGGGTTGTGTACGGTCTGGGAGATAATGGTTTGGTGAGAGGGGTGTGGGGATCATGGCCAAAGGGGCAGTAGAAGGTGGTGTCTTCGGGTTGGCACCAGGTTTCAGCGGTGTTGAGATCAGTGGCCAAACTATCTCTGCACAACCCCTTGTCTGCTGGTTTGATGAGGTTGGGGTTGGAGCAAATGGGGTGGAGGACTGCATATTGTGAGGGTGATGGGTGACGGAAGGTGGGCAGGAGTCTTGGTGGAAAAAGTAAGCCCAGAAGCAGAGGCAGCGGAAGAAGTGTTCGATGTCAGAACGCATGTTGAATTTGTTGATGCGGGAGCAGAGGGCGGGTGAAGGTGAAGCCTGTACTGAGGACAGTTTTTTCATCCTCAGTGAGGGGGAAGTCAGGGGTGGGGTGGGGGGGGATGGTGAAAACACGGCAGGGCTGGGAGCTAGGACCTGGTGCAGGGCTGATGCTGGGTGTGGGGGAGGAGACGGTCACTGGAATGGGTGTGGTAGAGAGACCGTGGGTGATGTCATTTACAGAAGTGACACTCACCCACGCATTGGGAGGGGGGAGGGGCGGGGAGTGTGACATAGGTGATGCTGTTGGAAGTGTTTAGGTGAGTGGCGTTAGCGGGGGTGGAAATGGCTGCAACAAAAATGGGGAGCGGATGTTTCAGGAAGGATAGTGGTTGGGGGCTGAGGGGAATTAGCTCCACAGCAGTTCCCATAATGTGGCATACCGCGTCAATATAATCGCTCAGAGATTCACAGCTTGCATTTGATATGTACCAAGTGTGATGGGCCTTATGCCAGGAAGAACTGGCTATCCCAATTTCTTTCCCAGGGAATCCCAATAGTCAGCAGAGACAAAAACCATTCTTAGTCAATTATTCTTTCAAACATAGGACTGCATCACCAATCCTGTTCATCCATAAAAGTGCTTGTTTTAGTGCAATTGATGTGTTTTCACATCAAATGAAACAGTATTTACTCATAAAAGGCTACAGTAAACTTTCAACTTTGCAACAAGGCACTGAGTTAACAAGATTAATCTTGGATAGCAATGTGGTTGACTCTTAACTGCCCTCTGGGCAATAAATGCTGGTCTAACCAGCGACGCCCTCATCGTGTGAATGAATAAAGAAAACTACAGGAGTTTGACATCTAACTCAGTCCAGAGTATCACAAGACACAGAAAAAAGACATAAATTTAAGAGGCATTTGGATGGTTATATGAATAGGAAGGGTTTGGAGGGATATGGGTCGGGTGCTGGCAGGTGGGACTAGATTGGGTTGGGATATCTGGTCGGCATGGACGGGTTGGACCGAAGGGTCTGTTTCCATGCTGTACATCTCTATGACTCTAAATGGAGAGAAGGTGATAGAGAAAGAGGGAGGGAGATACAGAGAGATGCACAAAGAACTTGGAGTACAAATTAGTTAAATATTGCTCAGTCTTTGGTGGATTTGAGGAAAATACTGCAGCAGGGAGTGAGAATGCACTGTCTGGGAGTGTGGTGAGGGCAGACCCAATCATGACTTTCAAAAGGAAGTTGGTAAATATTGGCTGAGGTGACCATGAATGATTTTCCTTCTCAATCTCTCCCCTCACCTGAGTTGTGCTGACCCTCAGGTTAAACCCCTACCAAACATCTCTCTTTAATGAGAGAGCAGTGCTTTGGCTTGGTAAGACTATGGCAATTTTATCTTTTCCTAGATAAACATTTTAAGAGAAAAATATTTGCACGGCTATGGGGGAAAAGCAGGAGGAGTAGAACAAATTGACTTCTTGCAAAGATATGGGTTAAACAAGATAGGCTAAATGGCCTGTTACCATTCTATGCATCCATCCAACGTATCCCTCAAATTATCTTAAATTTCCATTTAATTATTAATAAAGTGACTCTGGTGTAAGGCAAAGACAAAGTTACTTGTGCCACCTCTCTCAAAGAAGCAGTTAAAAATACCTTGGAGTTTATACTTGATAACCGATAACCAATAACTAGAGTTTGGGTGGGGGGCAGGGGTGCAGGGAAGCAGGGGATGGAGTGATGATAAGCAGATGGAAACGAATGAGGAGACAATGGCTGAGTGGTGTTATCACTGGACTGTTAATGCAGATAATGTTCAGGGGTGAAGAGGTAATGGGCAGGAACATGGGTTCAATTCCCACTGTGGTATTAAATAAAAATTAATCTGGAAATAAGAGTCTAATTACTCTAATAAGAGTCTAAAGAAACAATTGCTTACTGTCAGGGGAAAACCCATCTGGTTTAGTAACATCCTTTAGGGAAGGAAACTGCCATCCTTACCTGGTCTGGCTACATGTGACTCCAGACCCACAGCAATATGGTTGACTCTAAATTGCTCTCTGGACAAATAGGGAAGAGCCATAAATCCTGGCCTAGCCAGCTATGCCCTCATCCCAAGAATGAATAATAAAATGAATCCAGATTTCAGAGGACATTGTACAACCCAGCAGTGCTAACCACAGTGGTTAGCACTGCTGCCTCACAGCGCCAGAGACCCCGGGTTCAATTCCCGACTCAGGTGACTGTGTGTGGAGTTTGCACATTCTCCCTGTGTCTGCTCGGGCTTCCTCCGGGTGCTCCGGTTTCCTCCACAGTCCAAAAATGTGCAGGTCAGGTGAATTGGCCATGCTAAATTGCCCGTAGTGTTAGGTGAAGGGGTAAACGTAGGGGAATGGAACTGGGTGGGTTGCGGGTCGGTGTGGACTTGTTGGGCCGTAGGGCCTGTTTCTCACACTGTAAGTAATCTAATCTAATCTAATCCCCAGCTTGAAAAGACTGTGAATTAAGTGGAAATTTTAGTGTAAGACATCACAGGATTAGAAGAGACATAACATTCACACAAGTGATCAGTTACACACAAGCTAAAACATTAAACGCTGAAACTTCACCAGCGACCATTCCTTCCTAGTAAGTTAAAGGCAGTCAGCTCTGAATTAAACATTACGTTCTCAAACAATATCTTGTTCTTTGCAGTAATTGGCAAAGAACAATCTTCCTCAAATAATTAAACACCAAAATGTAAAATAAAAGATTGGCACAGAGATATCATCAGGGCTCTCTTGGAGATGACCAGGCAAACAGCTGAGAATCAAATCTGAAAGGGGCATATAGGAGGGGAGGTCGAAAAATAATAATGTTGCAGGTAGAACATGAGATATATACTAAACATTCAGGCCTTTCTGGGATTCAGCTCCAACAGTGCCCATTGTCATATCTCTTTGTACCTTTGTCTCTAGGATCAACACTCAGTTCACCTGAAACAGCACCCACCTCTTCATATCCACCGTGTTAATGGTGAAAGCAACTTTCTTTAACCACAGGATCATGAACAAGCGTTGGGAGAATGGACAATTCCCAATGGACCCACCATCGTCACTGGCCTGCACACAAAGATTCAATTGTTATGATGGTCTTTGTTCAATTAGCTGGAGTAAAGGACTGACACTTCTTATAACTCTTCAAAACATGAAACAATTGCGTAACTACTGATAGTTTGATGACAGCATTAACTGCACTAAAAGGCACAGACGCAGCGTTAACAAAGGTATGGCGGCTCAGTGGTTAGCCCTGCTGCCTCAAAGCGCCAGGGACCCGGGTACGATTCCAGCCTCAGACAACTGTCTGTGTGGAGTTTGCACATTCCCCCCATGTCTGTGTTGGTTTCCTCCAGGTACTCCAGTTTCCTCCCACAGTCCAAACATGGCAGGTCAGGTGAATTAACTGTGCTAAATTGCTCATAGTGTTCAGGGATGTATGGTTTAAGAGCAGAAATTGGGCTAAATTTAGGGTATGGCAATGGGTCTGGGTGAATTACTCTTTGGAGGGTCGGTGTGAACTGGTTGGGCCTAAGAGCCTGTTTCCACGCTGTAGGGATTCTATTCTAAGCAGATATGCATAGTACAGAGAGGGAGTGAGGAAACGTTCCATTGGATTGGGGTGCCCAAGCCTCAGCAACTTTGGATGTTTCTGGGGCAGGAGGGACAAGGTGTGGTGAACGGGGCTGAAAATAAAAACAAACAAGGGAGTAAATAAGAGAATTCTTCACTAAGATGACTCCTTGAGTCTTAAAACTGAGCACTCATACAAGGCTGGTTGTTTTGGCTCACAGTAATGAAATCACTGGGACCTTTCAGATTGTTGTCTCTCAAAGTATGTTAGATCAGATAGGAACACCACAAGAATTTCTCAGAGGAATGAAGCAACACTGTGCTATGCAAGAGGCAGTTGCATAACAAATAAAAATGTTGTTGCTTTGGAAACTGAGGCATGTTGGGCAGTGTATGGCCACTAGATAATAACTGCTTTTTACAGAAAGCTAGAGTTTCCTGAGGAATGTACATTTCATCAGAACCTTTTACACCCTCAGGATTTAGGAGGAGAAAGTGAGGACTACAGATGCTGGAGACCAGAGCTGAAAATGTGTTGCTGGAAAAGCGCAGCAGGCCAGGCAGCATCCGAAGAGCAGGAGAATCGACGTTTCAGGCATGAGCCCTTCTTCAGGAAACAGGAATCTTGATTCCTGAAGAAGGGCTCATGCCCGAAACGTTGATTCTCCTGCTCTTTGGATGCTGCCTCGCCTGCTGCGCTTTTCCAGCAACACATTTTCAACCCTCAGGATTTACCAAAGCAATTTGCAGGTGATATGCCAAGTGTGATTCAATGTTTGGTGAATTTGATGCACAATTTCTTTTGTTGTTAACACTTCAGCCATGCAGAATGGCTGAACTTGCCATTATCACGATTTCTGTCCTAAGTAAACAGAAAATGCGGGGCAGCTCAGTGGCTAGCACTGCTGCCTCACAGCACCAGGGACATGGGTTCGATTCCTGCCTCAGGCAACTGTCTGTGTGGAGTTTGCACATTCGCCCTGTATTTGCGTGGGTTTCTTCCAGGTGCTCTGGTTTCTTCCCATAATCCAAAGATGTGCAGGTCAGGTGAATTGACCATGCTAAATTGCCCAAAGTATTAGGTGCATTAGTCAGGGGTAAATATAGGGTAGGGTAATGGGTCTGGGTGGATTGCTCTTTGGAGGGTCAGTGTGGACTAGTTGGGCCGAAGGGCCTGTTTCCATACTGTAGGATTCTAATCTAACCTAAAATGGTTCAAAGAACCAGCAAAAGTTATTACTACAAGTCACCGTGGACACCATTTTGTGCTTAGGTACACAGACAGCTATCAACAGTAGTCAATTCAATAGAAGAAATATGTTTCCCTTTCTGAGACAATCAGTAGATTCCTTGCGAAAATAAATGTACAAGTTTTATTGGGAATTGGGATGGGGTAGATGGGAAAGGTTGCTTTGTATTCTGAAGAGCTGGGTTCAAATTCAGCTTATCCTCAGTGTCCTATATGCAACTGAGCATGGACGATGAAGGGGAATCCCTGATGTCATGGCTCAGCTCTCTGGAAATTCAGCCTCAGAACATTAGCTTCTCCTATTCCTCTCCCCAGTTTTTTTTCAAAGACATGTCTGAAACATTTCTTTTCAACTAAAGTTCTACCACCATTAAAATTCCACAACTGAAAGAAGAGGGCTGATAACTGGCGCCACTGGGCATTGGTCCAAATTCTGCCATAGACAATGGAAACAGACCCTTTGATCCTACCAGTCCATGCCAACCATAATCCCAAACTAAACGAGTCCCACCTGGCTGCTGTTAGCCCAGGTCCCTTCAAACATTTCTTATTCATTTACTCATCCAATCGTCTTTTAAACATCATAACCGTGCTCATTCCACATATAAATTCCACAGCACCAGAGACCCGGGTTCAATTCCATCCCCCCACCCCGCACCCACCGCACCCCCACCCCGCCCCCCCCCCCCCCCCCCCCACCCCCAGGCAACTATCTGTGTGGAGTTTGCACGTTCTCCCCGTGTCTGTTTGGGTTTCCTCTGAGTGCTCCGGTTTCTTCTCACAGTCCAAAGCTGTGCAGGTCAGGTGAATTGGCCATGCTAAATTGCCTGTAGTGTCAGGTGAAGGGATAGATGTAGGGATATGGGTAGGTTGCTCTTTGGTGGGTCGGTGTGGACTTGTTGGGCCGAAGGGCCTGTTTCCACACTGTAAGCAATCTAATCTAATAAATCACTCTCAATGTAAAAAGGTTGCCCCTTATGTCTGTTTAAAGTCTTTCTCCTCTCACCTTAAAAATATGCTCCCTTGGCTTGAAATCCCCCATTCTAGGGAAAAGACATCCGCCATTCACCTTATCTATAAACTTCTATATGGTCACCTTCTATGCTCCAATGAAAGAAAAACTCACCCTATCCAGCCTCTCCTTATAATTCAAACCTTCCATTTCCGGCAACATCCTGGTAACATTCTGAACTCTCTCCAGCTTAATAATATCATTCCTATAACAGGGCAACCGGACTGAACACAGCACAGCAGAAGAGGCCTCACTAATGTGGTGTCCAACCTCCACATGATGTTGCAACTCCAGTTAACTGGGAATGCCAACCGTGATTAAAAACAATTCCTGGAGGCTTTTGACATGCCTTGCCCTATTCTCCAATCATTAGTCAGCCAGCTCTTGGCTACTCAGTTCTGCACTAATTGAAATGCAAAAATTGGATAGTGCTCGACTGTCAATCAACTTGCCCTTCTTTCCCATTTGTAAGATCAAACTCATGTCACAGAATAAAATCTCTCCTAATTCCATCCTAAGCAATTTCTAAGCACTCCTCTCTACAACAATTCCATTATGCTATCTTGCAATACTTTAGATTAGATTCACTACAATATGGAAACAGGCCCTTCAGTCCAACAAGTCCATACTGACCCTCCAAAGAGTAACCCACTCAGACCCACTTCCCTCTGACCAATGTACCTAGCACTATGGGCAACTTAGAATGGCCAATTCACCTGCCCTGCACATCTTTGGATTGTGAGAGGAAACTGGAGCACCCAGAGGAAACCCACGCTTGTTATAATAATCTTATGATATGCTCAGGTTTTTTCATGCTATGCTTAGTTCTGAAAAGTTGGAAAAGCTTATTTAATAAGAACATTAAATTTGATGTTGCATATGGTGTGCAGGAAAGGTTCCTTTCAAGAAATTACATGAACTGCCTCACAATATTTGCCATTGTAGGTTACCACTACATTTACATTTACATTTCATGCCAAATACTTCCTGGTGCATTCACCCTCAGAACTTTTATATTGCTTCCAGTCCTTCAGAGCACCATGCTGGGAGGGCCGAAGAAGGTGGCTTTTCCGCAATGAGCCTTTGTGACAGCTACCTCAAGCTTCAGTCCATCCCTCCACACATAGTCTTAGACCTTGCCATTTTCCATGATACAATTTAGGTGGAAGTGGGTACTGCAGATGCAGGAGATCAGAGTCAAACTTAGAGTGGTGCTGGAAAAACAAGCAGGTCAGGCAGCATCCGAGGAGCAAGAAAAATCGATGTTTCAGGCAAAAGCACTTCATCAGGAAACTTTTGCCTGAAATGTTGACTTTTCCTGCTCCTCGGATGCTGCCTGAACTGCTGTGCTTTTCCAGCATGACTCTAATCTTGACCCACGATATAATCTAGCTAATTCTTACGTCCAATGAACTGTGACTGCAGAAATAGCAGATTCTCCTGCACTACCTCACCCAATGTTGAAGCATTCCACACGACCGTCACACTGACCTTACTCAGTCATTTTCTGATTGACAGTTGTCAAAAGATTAAATGGCGCTGAACAAAATTAGTTCACTGCTTGACAAGCAATTAAGCACTTTAAACGTAAAATCAAATAAATGTATATTATTCAGCTTTTTGTGAGCCATTGATACCAGCTTGGTAGACTTTAAGATGTGCTTTTAAATGTTTATGAAATAACATCAGCAAGAAAGCTGGCTCCAAGGCAATGCAATGGCCACAGACACATTCAATGATGAAATTTGGATTTGAATTCTACCTTTCCTCAACATTCAGTCTATGATGAAAAAGGGAAGTGAACTTTCAGTTTTTAAAAAAATTCATTCTGCGGATGTGGGTATTGCTGGCTGGGTTGTACAATCCTAACTGCCCTTGAGAAAGTAGCAGTGAGCTGCCTTCTTTAATCACTGCTGTCCATGTGGTAAAGGTACACCATTTAGAAGGGGTTGCAAGATTTTGGCACAGTGACACTGGAGGAACAATGATACATTTCCAAATCAGAATGGTGTATTTGGCGCGGAACTGTAGGTGGTGGTGTTCCCATATATCTGCTGCCCTTATCCTTCCAGATGGCAGGGATTATGAATTTGGACGGTGCTGTGGAAGGACTCTTGCTGAGTTGAACAAACACAAACTAGGACAAGTCATTGGGATCGTGTGTTTACGTAACTATAATGGTTAGAAGTCTCACCGAGCCAATGGACAAGAAATGCTGCTGTGCAACGTGGGAAAGATCATAATCCTTAAGGAGGAGGATCATCAATGCTGGATAGTGAAACATTTGAATACCAATGTCAAACTCCAAATCAAGAGTTTAGAAGGACTAAGGTGCACAGCTAAGGCCAACAAAATCGACTCTGCCATTAGGGAACTGGAAGAACTCAATGACACTTTGGTCTTAACTGTTTCAACATTGACTACCTTCACCTTATGGATCTGTGTGTTTGAAGCCAGGCATGTCTGATAGTCCCCCACTGGAATATATATTTATTACCATGTTTTAAAATTAACTCTGTTCTTATTGTACATAGAAGAAAGTGAGGACTGCAGATTCTGGAGATCAGAGCTGAAAATGTGTTGCTGGACAAGCGCAGCAGGTCAGGCAGCATCCAAGGAGCAGGAGAATCGACGTTTCAGGCATGAGCCCTTCTTCAGGAATGAGGAGAGTGTGCCAAGCAGGCTGCTCCCGGCACCTTCCCCTGCAACCGCAAGAAATGCAAAACTTGCGCCCAAACATCCCCCCTCGCCTCCCTCCAAGACCTCAAGAGACCCTTCCATATCTGCCACAAATTCACCTGCACCTCCACACACATCATTTACTGCATCCGCTGCACCCAATGCGGCCTCCTCTATATTGGGGAGACGGGCCACCTACTTTGGAACGTTTCAGAGAACATCTCTGGGACACCCGGACCAACCAACCCAACCACCCCGTGGCTCAACACTTCAACTCCCCCTCCCACTCCACCAAGGACATGCAGGTCCTTGGCCTCCTCCATCGCCAGACGATAGCAACACGACGACTGGAGGAAGAGCGCCTCATCTTCCGCCTAGGAACCCTCCAACCACAAGGGATGAACTCAGATTTCTCCAGTTTCCTCATTTCCCCTCCCCCCACCTTGTCTCAGTCCCAACCCTCGAACTCAGCACCACCTTCCTAAACTGCAATCTTCTTCCTGACCTCTCCGCCCCCACCTCCACTCCGGCCTATCACCCTCACCTTAACCTCCTTCAACCCATCGCATTTCCAACTCCCCTCCCCCAAGTCCCTCCTCCCTACCTTTTATCTTAGCCTTATTGTACATAGAAACAATTTTACAGAGATATACTCCTGAAGCAAGGACTGCTAATCAGTTCTAATTTTGCAATGGCAGTGCTGAATGTTGGGTGTGGTGTCTGTAGTGACAGAACTTCTTATACCATTTGGCACAAGGAAACACTGTTCCCTGCCTCACCTGAAAATCTGGTTCGAACGTTGGCCGATGCTCCCAACTGGAAGATATGCATTTGAGAGTTTCAGGATGGGAAGGCCATTTTTGAAAGGTTGGCCAGGCAATTGTTAAAGATAGCAGCTCTATCTGGATACCAATATGGAGGAAAGACTTCAGAGCTCAGAAAAAATATTACTTGGAAGATCTTACCTAGTTTCTTAGAGTGGGATAAAGGATCGACACAACATTGAGGGCCAAATGGCCTGTACTGTTATGTGTCTATGTGTGTGAAATGACCTACCACAAGGAATAGTTCTGAGACAATAGCCGTAGACGGTGAAGCTAGTTATGTAGATGAGGGAGCGGAATAGGAGGACCTGTTGGTCAGTTTTAAGGAATTGGGCGGGCCGAGGATTATAAACACTGATACAGACCATTTGAATTGGATCCTGTATTGTGAATTAGATGTAAAAAAATCTCATTGTGGAAGATGGTCTTAGGGTTGTGGCTTTCAGGACTGCACTAGACAATGGGATCCTTTCACATTTTGACATGGCATTTTTCAAAAGAATGTGTACATGTTCTGCCTGATAGGCTTGACAAACCCAAAACATCAATTCCAGAGAGACAGCTGCTTCTATACCAATACCTTCCTCATAATTCTCATTCCCTGCAGCCTCATAAAGCACAAAGCATTGCCACACTGGGCAGCAATTTGTACTCTGAGGAAGTGAGGACTGCAGACACTGGAGATCAGAGTCTAGATTATAGTGCTGGAAAAGCACAGGTTAGGCAGCATCCGAGGAGCAGGAGAATCGAGGTTTCGGGCATAAGCCCTTCATCCGGAATCCTCTCCAGCAGCTTCCCTACCACTGACATCAGGCTCACTGGACTATAATTACCTGGATTATCCCTGCTACCCTTCTTAAACAGTCCTCTGGGACCTCAGCTGAGTTCGAGGATGCTGCAAGGATATCTGTTAAAGCCCCAGCTATTTCCTCTCTTGCTTCCTTTTGTAACCTGGGATAGTTTCCATCTGGACCTGGGGACTTGTCCACCTTAATGCCTTTTAGAATACCCAATACTTGCTCACTCCTTATGACAACTTGAACCAGAATAATCAAACATCTGTCCCTAACCTCATCATCTGGCATGTCCCTCTCTTTGATTACTACCAACACAAAGTACTCATTAAGAATCTCACCCATTTTCTCTGACTCCATGCATAACTTTCCTCCTTTATCCTTGAGTGGGCCAACCCTTTCTCTAGTTACCCTCTTGTTCCTTATATACGAACAAAAGGCTTTGGGATTTTCTTTAACCCTGTTTGCTAAAGAGATTTCATGACCCCTCTTAATTCCTCATTTCAGATTGGTCTGACATTCCTGATATCCTTCCAAAGCTTCGTCTGTCTTCAGTTGTCTAGACCTTATATATGCTTCCTTTTTTCCTCTTAGAGACAAAAAAAACTGCAGATGCTGGAATCCAAAGTAGACAGGCAGGAGGCTGGAAGAACACAGTGAGGCAGGCAGCATCAGGATGTGGAGAAGTCAACATTTTGGGTGTAACCCTTCTTCAGGATGGGTCAGTGTGGACTGGTTGGACTGAAGGCCCTGTTTCCGCACTGTAGGGAATCTAATCTAATCTATTCAGGACCTGAAGAAGGGTTAGACCCGAAACATTGACTTCTTCACCACGTGATGCTGCCTGGCTGGCTATGTTCTTCCAGTCGCCTCCTTTTTCCTCTTAGCTAGTCTCACAACCTCACCTGTCATCCATGGCTCCCTAAACTTACCATTCAGAGAACAAGAAAACAACTGAGAACATTTAAAGCATAACGAGTAAAGCAAAAACTAGGAAAGAACCATAAATTAAATGTTAAGAGCACACAATAACAGTGAAAACTGGTTTGTACTAATGATCTATGTTGGTTAGATGGTAGTACAACTGGTTTTAATCAATGTTAAACGCATACCTCCTGTGTTGTAACTCGCAGTCATCATTTCCACCTCAGTAACCTGTACTATTTATCATTTGCAACTTTGAAATCAGAGGCCATGTTCTGTATATGCTCTTGCCAGGTTTAAGGTAATTTATTCTCATCACCTTTGTCAAAGGTAAACTGCTTTGTATTTTCAGCTTCTTGTCTTTGCTGTTGCAACATTGTAGCTTGCATAAGAAGGCAGCTTCTATTACCTTCTCCAGCGCAACTAGGGATGAATGACAAATGCTGGCCTCCTCGCAATATCCATATTCCCGTGAACAAATACAGAAAAACAAAACCAGAAGTTGGTCACGCTTTGCTGCATTTCATTGGTGCCTTTAACTTCTTGGAAAGAGTACTGTTCATTTTGAGAATTGTAGATTGCATAGTTATGAGTTAGTAATAACGCTGCCAACATTAATTTTTCAGAATCTATAACATCAAGTGTAAGCGACAGGAGGCGCTGGAATGAACAGATGGTGCTGCCATCAAATATCACTATGAGCTCTGCCTGTAATGAAGAAACCGTGATAGCAATCTCATCCTAAAATCACTCAAATGTCTCTTTTTAATTTATCAAATCAACTCTTTGATAGATTTCAGCCTGTAACTTATACCTGTATATCCACTTCCCTATACCTAGCCAACCCAAATTCTGATTAAAATAGTGTGTAACTAGTCCCAAAAATCAATTACTTATCCTTTATGTGCAAGTCCTCAAAGAGATTCCAAACATTTATCACCAAGATGTTACCATGACTGTCAAAGGTAAACAAAATAATAAGCTCAATAGATTGGTGAAAACCATCCATGTAAGAGAAGCACAGAGATGGCAGATTAAAAAATAATAAAAATATATTAATCTGATACTGGGGCAGAAACAGGGCAAATTGATCATGAAATGTAAATGTGTTAAGTAATGGATTGAAATCACTTGAAGATGACTGTTGTAAAAGGTCTTGCGAGCAATGCTAAATGCATCTTAACCAATAATTGGAATACGTGGGGAGCAGTTGTAAACAGAATGACAGGGATATGTGCATGAGCAAAGAGAACGGATGAAAAACTTAAAGACGGAAAAGAAAACCAAAACAAACACATTCCTGAGCAGAGTTTGAAAGAATGCATCTCAGGGCGGAACCTCTTAAAAGCTAAATTACAAATGCTTGAGATCAAACCAACTGGCAATATTACTTCAAATTAAAACAGGTGGATCTAAGCAAGCACAAAGCAAATAGTGAAAATATACGTTAGGAAAGAGCATTCTTAGGATCATATGTAAGGCTAAAGTCTTCACAACAGAAACTGCTTGGCCTTTGAAGAAATAATTCAACTTTCATGAGCAGGAAATGCCTCTGAATTCCAATTGTTCTCACTTACTTGAAATGCAAAGTTCAGAGAATGTGAAACAATTTTCCACAGAGAGAACTAAATGAATTTGTTACATGAAGAACTGTCCAAAACAAAGTTGTTATCATTTCAAAGCTAGTTGAATAAATCCTATCACTTTTACAACAGACGTGTTTAAATTTAATCAAGGGAGGAAGTTTAAATAAATTATTTCAACAAAAAAAATAAAGTTTGACATAAGACTTTGATGTTTTTTAAATCAGCTCTTACCTTAATGAACAGCTCGATCTTGGGGTCCTCTGCCATTCTGTCCCTGTTGTATTCAGCAACTTGCTTAGCAGCTGATTTTGACAGTAAATCCCCAGCTTTTCTGGTTGGCTTCTCAAACACTGACCTACAAGACCACACCCAGCAAGTTCAGTGAAAGACTGAATGGAGCCTTTCCGCAGAAGCTGACCACAGCTCGGGAATCGTGCTCCCTCTCTGGATCAGGAGAATTTGCGTTCTTTATCCCAGCATAAAACTGCAGAAAGAGAAGTGATTTACCGATCTCTCTTGATCGGCAGCACCAATTTTTGTTTGCTGGATATTCAGTGCACTGTTTATGCAACCTACCACCCAGAAACTGAAAGGGTGTGGGAGGGATTAGCAAATAGTTTCTCTCCTCCCAAATGGTATTGATTTCAGGTTGTACACAGTGAATGACTGGTTCGTGGAGCTGAGTACCAGGAATGTGGAAGTGATGTTACTGGATCGTTGACAAGGGGTGTAACCTGATCAACTAATTGGTACATTCTTTAAATATGTCCAAAGCAAACCAGATGCTTTGGATAATATTGAGGAAATTAATGTGGTGTCATATTCAATAGATTTGACTCAGGTCTTCCAGTATCTGCATCATCAGCAACTGCATGTGGTTTTTTAAATCAATCTGTTTGGATATATTATGACACATTTCCAGGCTAGTTGAGTCTTGAACCTGAACCTCCTAACCCAGAGGATGCGATACTACCACTGTGCCACAAGAGCTCTAGCAAGTGGATGTAAACTGCAGCAATCACACTGGGCCCCTGTGGTAGTGCTGGTGCTCCAACATCCCCTGAAATCCCCTGCAAAGTTTAAACATCCAATCGGCTGATTTCCAATGGCACGATACTTCATGACCGTCTTCAACTCTGAGCTCAGTTTGAGGGACCTGCGATAAATATGCGGGATTTCACTACATAGGCAGACGGGAAGTGTTACACTACTTTATGGTTGATGTAAATGAGAACATTGGGAGGGGGATGGAAAGGAAGTTTTCAGATGACATAAAGATTGGCTGTATGGATAATAGTGAGCAGGAAGATGTTCGGTTACAGGAGGATATTTGTCAGATCAGTGACAGATGGAATTTGACTTTAATAAATGTGAGGTGATTTGCTTTCAAAGATGGAGCAAAACAAGGGAGTACTCAACGCAAGACACTCAAGTTCAAACAAAAGAATCTTGGGGGTGTTTGTCCACAGATCGCTGAAGGTGGCATACAGGACACTGTTGTGATTGGAACAAGGTCAATCAGGTGGACCTCATAGAATTGGGGCTGTAAATCTGATCCAATCAGAGAGCCCTGGCAGACAGAGATGAACAGGAGGGTCCGGGCTTCTGTTCATCCTAGGAGCTAGCTCTGTGCCAGCTAGGTCAGTGTCATGTACTAGCACCTATAAATAAAGGATGTCTTGGTGATAAGATGGATAATAACTGCATCGTGGAGTTATTTCAGACGCTTGCCTTTATTAGTTGTGGCATAGATTACAAGAGCAGGGAGGCCATGTTGGAGCTGTACAGGACTCTGGTTAGGTCACAGCTAGAATTGTGTGCGCCATTCTAGTCACTACAGTAAAGGAAGGATGGGATTGCACTGGAGGGGCTGCAATGGAGATTCACCAGGATGTCGCCTAGGATAGAGCATTTGGAAGGGAGGCTGGATAAGGGCAGGTTGCGATTTTTGGAGCAGAGAAGGCTGAGAGGGGATCTGATAGAAGTATATAAGGTTATGAGAGGCATGGACAGGATGGATAGAAAGTAAATGTCTGCTTAGTCAACATTTAAATAGCAAAGGAGCACAACTTTAACATGAAAGGCACGTAGTTTAGAGGGGATTTGAGGAAAAGTATTGGCAAAAAAGATAGTTGACACAAGAAACCTCACAACCTTTAAAAAGTACTTCAATCTGAGGCTTGGGTCTAATGCAGGGACTAGTGTAAACATTTGTATATTCTTGGTGAGACAGACTCAATGGGCCAAAGGCCTCCTTGTGTACCTTTTGAGTCGATGATTAATACAGACCTAACTCAATGGTGAGCCCGTGTAGCTGAACTGAGCACTACAATCAAGAGAGCTAATCTTTCTTCCTGTTTCTTCACCCAGAAAGTAGTGGGCCTGTGGAATTCTTTGCCACAGAAAGTGGTTGAGGCCAAAACATTGAAGCATTTTAAGAAGGAGATACATACAGCTCTTAGGGCCAAAGGGATCAAAGGGTATGGAGAGAAAGTGGGAAGATGGGGACTGAGTTGGATGACCAGTCACAATCACATTGAATGGCACAGCAGGATCAAAGGACCGAATGGCCTACCCTTATTGCAATTATGGACATTTCTATAATCAAGCCCTGACCTGACATCCCCTTCCCCAGATAGTTGCCTCAACGAGTTGATCAAACTGCACACTTCACTGGACTACCCTCTCATCTGCCAGCCCGTGACTCAACCCAACCATTACACACTCGGCTAGTCACCCGTCCATTCCATCAATGAAGGACTTGAGACCTTTAAGAACTTGCCTGAATGTGAGCAAGTAGAGGGTGTGTCTTCTCTCGATATCTGTTTTCTCTTCAGGCTGCTGACGGACATCAGTGATGACCCATCATTGCTTCAGCTAAAATGGAAAGTCCTGGCTGAAACAATGGCCAAAAAGTTGGGTTTCAGAAATCTTGGTGGGTAGCATCAATGTGTGCAGCATTGATAGTGACTGGAAAATCTGGGCTATTATAAAATTTTAGTGTTTTAACACGCACATATTTATATGTTCGAGTAAAATCAAGTTGGTCAAAAGTATTCTCATTATTCATTCATGGGCTGTGGGTCCTGTATTTATTACCCATCCCTATCACTGTCCTCAAGGTAGTAATGGCTAGCCTGAGAGTCTACATGAAGATGATTGGCTTTGACCTGAATAATTGGGAAGAGTGTGCAGGGAATTCCCTATTCGCTGGTTCATCAAAATGTAATTGGCTTTGACGCGGGTTGGGTGATGAGGGTCAAAGATATGAAAGCAAAAATAAGCTCAAGAAAGCAGACCTACAATTCCTCATCAACTATCCATGAACAGGGAAGATTTAGAGGAATATGGGCCAAATGCTGGCAAATTGGACCAGATCAGTTTAGAATATTTAATTGGTGCAGACAAGTTGCACCAAAGGGTCTGTTTCTGTGCTGTATGACTCTATGACTACAACTGATTGACCAAATGTCTAACTAATGACTGTCAATATGAATTCTCTTTTTCACTTTAAATGGTGTGCCCTCCTCCCATAGCCTGCCATCTGCCATTTTCTATTTCTTTAATCTTATGCTGACTTAATCCTCATTTCTTATGGCTCCTTCTTTCCTCTTGACCTATCTTTTTATCTCTCTCACTCGGTCTCTATGGGACTCTGTGGCAATTATCATCCTCACTTTGAGGCATTGTCTTAGGATGAGATGAACAATCACATTTGCCAACACCGAGTGGCATCATAGTGCATTTCAGAGGATCATTAAGAATCAACCACATCACTGAGAGTCTGGACTCACTTGTAGAACAGATCAAGTCAGGATGGCAGACATCCTTCTCTGAAGGATGGGAGATATCTTTCCTTAAAGGATATATGTGTACCAAATGGGATTATGCCAATCTTCCCTCAAAGTGAGCTGCAGACTGTAAAGAGGGATTGCATCCCAAAAGCCATACTGACACATTAGCTTCTGATTCTGGAGGCTGGTACCTTGTATGGACCTCTGAGGTCCACTCAATGGCAGAAAAGATTAGAGAGAGCGTTAGCTTTCACAACAACCCAATAATTACATGGTTGCCAATACTGACGGTAGCCTTCGATTGCAGATTCATTCAATTTAAATCTCCTAGTTATTCTGCTGGAATTAACCCTGAGCACTGTACAAGTTGGTGTACAGTAGGAAGAAAGTAGGTGAAGGAACTGTTGCTAATATTCTAACTTGTCCTGCCTTGAGAAGAGGGTGATTTGGCACAACATGAGAACAGGTGAAGAACATATTTGAAAACTAAGTTGCATGGGGGAAAATACATTCTTCAACACCAAAGTAAATTGAAATTTAAAATAAACAAGAAACAGGGGAAGACAGAAAAGAAAGACAGCTAACAAAATTTGCTTTTGGAGATAGATTAAATTAGATTCCCTACAGTGTGGAAACAGGCCCTTCGGCCCAACCAGTCCACACTGACCCTCCGAAAAGTAACCCACCCAGACCCATTTCCCTCTGACTAATGCACCTAACACTATGGGCAATTTATCATGGCCAATGCATCTAACCTGCACACCTATGGATTGTGGGAGGAAACCAGAGCACCCAGAGGAAACCCACACAGACACGGGGAGAATGTGCAAACCCCACACAGACAGTCGCCCGAGGCTGGAACCGAACTCGGGTCCCTGGTGCTGTGGGGCAGCAGTGCTAACTACTGTGCCACCGTGCCGCCCCAAGATATAAACAGAGTTAGCATTTTGAGTCTGATATGACAGTGTTGAAGAAGTCATAACAGCCTCAAAACATTAACTTCGCCTGTCTCCACAGATGCTGCCAGACTTGCTGAGTTTCTCCAGCGTTCTCCGTATGTGTGTCAGATTTTCAGCATCCAGACTATTTTGCCTTTAAAAAAATGTTTTGTTCCAATACAACAATAAATCTATTTTTGCAGTATTGGTGGCTGTAATGTTACCTAATTCATCGCTACAATCTCTGAACGAGGGCTCAATTCTGATCAATGCTACTTTGCACGGTTTCCAAATGTTGAAAAATATTTCAAATTCCTACCCTTTCACAATAACCTATATTTCAGTGAGTATAATGATGCTGGAACTGTCACTGTTCATCATCATTACAGTGGTTAAATTGACAGCAGTTTTTGTTGTCTGCACATAGGTAATTTCACACACAAATATAAAAGACATCACATGTGTATCCTGGCTCGTTCACGGGTACGCTGTTAAAGTGGCCACAGATGGCAAGCTTTACAAATGAATTGAACTCATGTAAACTCTCCCCCAGTCACACACTGTACGTAAAAGTATGAAAGTTTATAACTTATTGAATGAGCTGTAACTGGGTTTACAATTTAGTAGGTAATGATATCTTTGTTCTATTTATTTTATTGTTTATTTCAATTATTTATGCCTTTACATTTGCATAGATTTCTGAGTCGATTTTCCAGCTCCGAGGATGCTGTCTGACCTGCTGTGCTTTTCCAGCACCACTCTAATTTAGACACTGATTTCCAGCATCTGCAGTCCTCACTTTTTGCCTTTACATTTGCATGTCCACAGAGCATATCCTAAAGGAGAAAGCTTGTGAGTATCTTCACAATTGCTGTATGGCTTAGAGGGAACATTGATAGTAAGTTTAAAGCCTTTGATGGACAAATATTCCAACCCTTAAAAAAAAATTCCAAATATCAACTTTCCATATTATGATTTAACAACTCATTAATTTTAAATACAGGAACAAATATATTTTAAAAAGGGTTTAAAATTGGTCATAATATTTCAGCTTCAAATAAACAATAGGAACTGGAATAGGCCATTCGGCCCCTCAAGCCTGTTCTATTATTCAACAAGATCACTGGCAATCTGCTTGATTCCACTTTCCCATCTACCCCCAGTAACCTTTGCCTTCCTTATTAATTAAGAGATTCTATTGCAACATCTATTGTATACGTTGCAATCTGTATTTAATTATAAATAAAGGATCATTGTTTTACTTCCTGATTTGCTATGAGAATTCTTCACTCTAATTGGCTGCTTGATGACATCACTGTTGTTGGACTCATCACCAGAGTGATACAAACAATGATCAGGAAAGGTAACATCTGCTCTATGGTTATCGCTGGATCCTTGTGAATATCACAGAATCAAAGCAGAGTTACATGTAGAAGGAGGCTATTCAGTCCATCACGCCTGCACTAGGCCTTTAAGCAGGCATTATTACTGAGGGCAAATCTGCTCTTCCCCCAAAACCTTTGCTCACCATTTCTCTCCAGTCATCCACTTTCCTCTTGAATGCCTCAACTGACACCTGCCTCCACCACATTTCCAGACAGTCCATTCCAGAATGTAACTACACATTGTGCAAAAAGGATTTTTCTCTCATGGCCCTTGATTCTTTTGTACACCACTCTAAATCACCACTCTAAATCACCACTCTAAATCACCACTCTAAATCAGCGACCCTCCCCTTCTTCCTCTGACAAGGTGAAACAGCTTCTTCCTATCTACTCTATCCAGCCCCAACATGATGCCTTGTATCAGACCACCTCACAGCCACGGTCTCTCCAGGAAGATTAACTGTCTTCAGCAAGTGACCACAGGTCGTTGCACTCTGCAAATTCTTATGCAACAAATCTGAAGCTTTAAGATTGCATAAATTGAGAAAAATCATACTCAACACTTGGAGTACATGGCTGGCATTGTGCAGTGATGGATCAATGGATTGTCTCATAGCCGGAAAGGCACAGGTAATACCTAGTTTGTGTACATGCATATTGGAAACTAGGAAAGCTGTGAGAAGAGCCAAGACCCACCAAATAGGGCACAGTGAGGATTGGAAAATAAATCAGAGGAATTGAGAACCAGTGGAAAGGTAATATTAAGCGTAGGTTTTTTTAAATAGGTTGCTTCCACTAGCAGACCAAAGGTCATAAGTTTATGGGGGCATTTGACCAAAGAAACAGAGGTAAAATGAGAAGGTATCATTTTTACCCAGTGAGTCAAGATTCTTTGGAAAGTATCTTCAGAAAAATTCAATAGTAAGCCCCAACCCAGATTTAGGTGTGCTGTTGGAGGTTACAAATTGCAGAGCGATGGGAAAAGGAGTTGGAGTAATTGGATAGTTCTACCATAGACTCGATAGGATGAATGGTTCCGCTCTGTGCTGTAAAACACCGTGTTGTAGATTGGGTGGGGTGGACAGGAAATCTTACAGAAAAATAAATAGGATCTTGAAAGGGATCAAGATGAGATGCAGTCAAAGTCTTTACCTATTAAACAATCACATTAAGTCATAGAGTTATTGAGATGTACAACATGGAAACAGACCTTTTGGTCCAACCCATCCACGATGACCAGATATCCTAAATTAATCTAGTCCCATTTGCCAGCACTTGGTCCATATCGCTCTAAGTCCTTCTTTTCATATTCCCATCCAGAAGCTTTTTAAATGTTGTAATTGTACCAGCCTCCATTACTTCCTCTGGCAGCTCATTCCATACACGCACCACCCTCTGTGTGAAAAAGTCACCCCTTTGGTCCTTTTTAAATCTTTCCTCACTCACCTTAAACCTATGCCCTCTAGTTCTGGACTCCCCACCCCAGGGAAAAGGCTCTGTCTATTTACCCGATCCATGCCCCTCATGATTTTATAAACCTCCATAAGGTCACTCCTTAGCCTCTGACGTTCCAGAGAAAACTGCCCCAGCCTGTCCAGCATCTCCCTATAGCTCAAACCCTCCATCCCTGGCAACATCCTTGTAAATCATTTCTGAACCCTTTCAAGTTTCACAATATCCTTCCTATTTCAGGGAGACAAGAACTGCACGCAATATTCTAAAAGTGGCCAAACCAATGTCTTGTACAACTGCAACATGACTTCACAACTCTTTTGCTAAGTGCACTGACCAATAAAGGAAAGCATATCAAACGCCTTCTTCACTATCCTATCTAACTGCGACTCCACTTTCAATGAACTATGAACCTGTACTCCACGGTCTCTTTGTTCAGCAACATTCCCCAGGACCCTACCATTAAGTGTCTATAAGTCCTGCCCTGATTTGCCTTTCCAAAATGTAGCACCTCACATTTATCTAAATTAAACTTCACCGGTCACTCCTCAGCCCATTGGCCCATCTGATCAAGATCCCATTGTACTCTGAGGCAACCTTCTTCACTGTCCCCTACACCTCCAATTTTGGTGTCTTCTGCAAACTTACTAATTGTTCCCTGTTCACAATATTCATACAAACGTAAGAACTAGGAGCAGGAGTAGGCCATGTGGCCCGTCAAGCCTGCTCCATCATTCAATAAGGTCATGGCTGATCTTTTTGTGGACTCAGCTCCACCTACCCAGACAGAGTTTGTGGGCGGCACGGTGGCACAGTGGTTAGCACTGCTGCCTCACAACGCCAGAGACCTGGGTTCAATTCCCAACTCAGGCGACTGTGTGGAGTTTGCACATTCTCCCCGTGTCTGCGTGGGTTTCCTCCGGGTGCTCCGGTTTCCTCCCACAGTCTAAAGATGTGCAGGTCAGGTGAATTGGCCATGTTAAACTGCCCATAGTGTTAGGTAAAGGGGTAAATGTAGGGGTATGGGTGGGTTGCGCTTCGGTTGGTCGGTGTGGACGTGTTGGGCCGAAGGGCCTATTTCCACACTGTAAGTAATCTAATACCCACCTGCTCACTATAACCCTTAATTCCTTTACTGTTCAAAATCTATCTTTACCTTAAAAACAATGTTTTGCTGGGCAGGGAATTCCACAAATTCATATCCCTTTGGGGTGAAGAAGTTCCTCCTCAACTCAGTCCTAAATCTGTTCCCCCTTATTTTGAGGTGATGCCCCCTAGTTCTAGTTTAATCTGCCAGTGGAAACAACCTCCCTGCTTCTCTCTTATCTATTCCTTTCAGAATGTTATGTTTCCCTAAGATCACCCTTTAATTTTTCTGAATTCCAGTAAGTATAGTCCCAGTCTAGTCAATCACTCCTCATATGCCAACCCTCCCAGTTCTGGAATCAACTTAGTGAACATCCTCTGCACCCCCTCCAGTGCCGATACATCCTTTATCATTAAGGAGACCATTCAAGGTTTGTGCTGAAACACTCAAACAAACATCATCTTCACAATGGCTGTGAAACAGCACTAAAGCCAAAAGCAAGGTGTAAAGTACACAAGTCGAGTTTGAGTGCATGCAATGCAGAGAAACCAGTTTGTCTCATTCAGGAATTCAACAGCAAAACAAGCTGTCAGTGACTGAACACAGTCTTAGTCTATGACATGATATGCAGCAGAGATCTGTGAACAAGTCTGGTTTGGCTTCAAAAAGCGATTTTCTTTCTGAGGCGTTGCTAGGTCAAAATGTCAATCTGAATTGATATTCTTAGCAGTCTACGTTAATCTCTGCACAGGTTAAGGGGAAACTAATAAAATATGTGGCATTGAAGGATAGGGTGAGGTGAGGTGGAATGGGAGGAGGCTCATGTAGAGCATAAACACCACCTTACACATGATGTCCTCAACAGGCTGCCTGCTGCACTTTCTCATTTTTAAAACAGTTTCTACATTGAACCACACTTTTTATGCTGGGCAACAAATATGAAATTATTAAATACTAATTCAATACATGAGCTTGTTTGCTTGTTTCATATTTTCAAGACATGTTTTTTCCCTTTGGAGAAGAGTCCGGAAGGATTTGAAGAACAAGCAACCTTGTCACAAAAATTCTAGTCATGGTTAATAAGTCCTGGAACGGTAATTGAAACCAAAGTTGCTGGCTCAGCAGTTGGAGCATACCTCATTAAGACCTTCCATTATAAATTAGTGTATTCAACCTTCACTTCTTAAAAATACTTGTCGTATTTAGAATAAATCCATAAGACTTAGGAGCTGAAGTAGGCCATTCAGTCCATTGAGCCCACTTCGCTATTGAATGAATCATAGCTGCTTGAATAAACCTCAACTCCACCTTCCTGCCTTTTCTCCACTACCCTTGATTCGCTTATAATTAAAAATCTATCACAGCCTTGAATATATCTAATAACGCAGCCTTGATAGCCCTCTGCAGGAAAGAATGAATAGATTTTCTAGCCTCTGAATGAAGACATTCCAGCCTATCTCAGTATGAAACGGGCAACACCTTACTCTGAGATTACCCTATGATCCTAGACTTACCACCAAGGGAAACAGCCTCTCCACGTCACCCCTGTCAAGTCCCCTAAGAATTCAAAGTTTGTAAAAAGATTTGTAGCTCGGGTGCTCGTTGTTGTGGTTCTGTTCGCCGAGCTGGGAATTTGTGTTGCAGACGTTTCGTCCCCTGTCTAGGTGACATCCTCAGTGCTTGGGAGCCTCCTGTGAAGCGCTTCTGTGATCTTTCCTCCGGCATTTGTAGTGGTTTGAATCTGTCGCTTCTGGTTGTCAGTTCCAGCTGTCCGCTGCAGTAGCCGGTATATTGGGTCTAGGTTGACGTGCTTATTGATTGAATCTGTGGATGAGTGCCATACCTCTAGGAATTCCCTGGCTGTTCTCTGTTTGGCTTGTCCTATAATATACCGGCCACTGCAACGGACAGCTGGAACTGACAACCGGAAGTGACAGATTCAAACCACTACAAATGCGGGAGGAAAGATGACAGAAGCGCTTCACAGGATGCTCCCAAGCAATGAGGATGCCACCTAGACAGGGAATGAAACGTCTGCAACACAAATTCCCAGCTCGGCGAACAGAACCACAACAAGTCCCCTAAGAATCTTACATGTTTCAATAAGGTCACCTCTCATTCTTCTTAACGCCAATGAATACAGGCCCAACTTACTCAACCTCTCTTCATCAGACAGTCCCTGTGTACTTTGTAAAACCGAGTGAATCTTTTGTGGACTAGCTCCAATGCCAGTGTATATTTCTTTAGATAAGGGGACCAAAACTCTGGACTTTATTCCAGTTGTGGTCTAATTAGTATATTTGCCATTGGGAAAATGTTAGAAGCTGTTATTAAAGCACTTATAACAGGGCACTTGAATGAGTTCAAGATAATCAAGTAGAGCCAACATGGTTTTGTCAAAGGGAAATCACCTTTTATGGAGTTCTTTGAAAAAGGATGGGATCGGAGATTCAAGATGGCGGCGAATCAGCAAGTCTGAGCCTACAGTGCTCCTTCCAAGACTTGGGCAAAGTGGATCTCCCACCCCCACCACACTCACCAAATCATCTAAAATAGCTCTTATTTAATATAATTAGTTGTTTGGTAGTGTTAGTATTAAATTTAAATAATCTAGTCTCTTAGGAAAAATGGCGGAAGGGAGGAGAGCCCACAGCTCTCAGCAAGCAGGCACCCCTCCCCCACCCTCTCCCTCTCCAGCTGCAGCTGAGGCGTCCACAGCCACCCCGGGGGACTTACCGACAATAACAAGCCTTGTGGAGATGATTACCAAGCTGGATGCGAAGATCGACGTATTTATCGAAGAGTCCTGACATCGCTGGGAATCACTCTCGGCCGAGCTGCAAAAGCACGGCAGAGACATCCAGGAACTCGAGCGCCGAGTCGGAATGGCGGAGTTAAAGGCCGCGACCTCCGAGACTGCAGCTCAATCAGCCGCGGATCAGGTCCGGACTCTCGAACAGTGAGTCCGGACCTTAGAGAATTACATCGACGACCTCGATAATCGAGGTCGCCGAAAAAATATTCGTTTGCTGGGCCTTCCCGAACGGGAAGAGAAAGGCCAGCTTACAGCATTCCTGGAGCAGTGGTTGCCACAATTTCTGGATCTGGAGGCTGGATCAGGCCAGGTGTGGGTAGAATGGGCCTACCTGGTCTCAATACGCGGGCCTGGCTCGAACCAGCGGCCGCGCCCGGTCCTGTTCCGGCTGCAGAGCTATAGGGAGAAGCAGATACTCCTGGATGCCTCTAGAAATCTTGGAAAAGATCCTAAAGCCATGATCTATAAAGGATCCAAGATCATGTTATTTCAGGACTTCTCCCCGGCTCTGGCCCGAAGGAGGAAGGCGTTCGATGAGGTGAAGAAGTGTTTAAGGGACTTAAATATTCAATACACCTTACGCTACCCAGCGACGCTATGTTTTAACCACGAAGGATCCGGGTATAATTTTAGATCGCCAGAAAAGGCTAAGGAATTTTTGGACTCTCTTAAATAAATCGTAAGAGACAATGTATGTTGGCTTGCCTTTTCCCCACTCCAATTTATATCCCCCCCTTTTTTTTTTCTTTTTCCTATCTTACTGTTTATTATTATCTTGGGGGTGGGGGGGAAGAGGGAATTATTTATTTGCTCTCCATTTAACGATTTTCTCCCCCCCCTTAGGGTTTTTAAAAATTTTATTATTATACGTATGTATGTGTGTATGTACATATATGCATGTATGCATGTATGTGTATATATGTATATATATAAGCTGGGGGGTTTAGTTAAGGTTGGTGGGGAGAGGTGGTTACCTTATTCTATTTTATTTTTGCCTCTAGGAGCGGGGTTATTTTCCCTTGCTATTTTATATTATTATATTTAATTATAATTTGTTGAAGTTGTAATTTTATAGTTATATATGTTTATATATGGTATTGATACTACCAAATATACTCAGGTGTGGGTGGGGGTAGGGTGCTCACTGTTAACTCTAGCTCGGTATTATATCTGAATTCTCCTCATCCTATTAAGGAGCGCCTGGGTCAAGGGTGGGGCACTGGTTGGGAGAGGATATGATGGACCGTTGGAAAAGAAGTGATACCCCCTGGGAATAAGGGGGATAATCTCCATTCAAATATGTTTTATATTTTTTATTATTATTTAGAAATAGTTTCCTTTTTATCATACTGTTATGAGTGTATTAGAGAACCTTTATTTTTGTAAATTCTATATGCTCTTTGCTCGGGATGTTTTAGATAGGGTTTCCCCTCCCGGGGGTTCTCGGATTTACCTGGATGATTATGGTTGATCAGTCGGTTAAGTGGTGCATCTGGAATGTCAAATAGGAAGAGATTATTTTCTGTTCTCTCTTTCCATATAAGGAAAAATATTTTGGTAAACTGGGTGGTTGAAGGTTCCCCTGGATTTTTAAATTGGCACAGATTAATCATGGAATGTATTCCCCTTGACTTCCTTATAAATATGGTGCACCGAAAGACCGAATTATTTTTTATAAAATATGGCAGCCCTTTTACATAGATATTTTGGCTATCCTAACAAGGGCTTTTATTTAATTGAGATTACAAACATGGCTGGTCCGGGGCCCCTTGGAAGAGGAATCCCATATGAATACGGGTTTTGTTATATATGATGTTAACACATTCCGAGCAAGTATTTTAATATCCAACTTCTATGTTAATCGTTGGGGTTTTTTTTCCCCCCCACTTCTTTTTTTCTCTCATTTTCTCTTATTTGAAAGATGTAAGTGACTCAATTATACACTCTGGCTAACTGTAGGTTAGATTAGTAGTTAATTGAGTTTTGTTTTTTCTCTTTCGGTATTTTTCTTTTGTTAAATTTTGATTATTGTATATTTAAGATTTATTTCTATATCAATGTTTGTACTTGAGAGTTTTGTTTATTTTTGTAAATTTGTTAAAATGTTAAATTTCTAATAAAAATATCTATTAAAAAAAAGAAAAAGGATGGGATGAGGTGAAGTAGGATTGGAGGAGGGTCATGGGATCATGACCTTCATTAAAACCTTCCATACAAATGCGTCTGTTCATACCTCGGTTTTTTTTTCACAATTATAGGGTTTAAGACTAACTCGACCATAAGGCATAGTAGTGCTGTATATAATGAGGAACCAGTGAGATAATATATAGAGTTTACAGAAAGCATTTAATAAGGTGGTGTACCAAAGATTGCGGAAAATTAAAGCTGTTGGTATAGGGGCTAACAGATTGGCATGGATTGAAGAGTGGCTGGCTATCAGGTAACAGGGAGTGGGATTAAATGAGTCTTTATTAAATGCTGAAGATCACAGTGGGTCAGGCAGCATCTATGGAGAGAGCAAGCTCACATTTCATCAGAGCTGAAGTGAAGTGCAGAGGGGGGCAACATTTATACTATAGTTTGGGGTGGATGGGGAGGTCTGAGGATAGTGGGTGCAGAGTGCTGGTGGAGAAAAGATATTGATAGTTCAGATTAAGGATTGGAACGTCTGGAGAGGCACTTCACTTCAGCTCTGATGAAGGGTCGTCTAGATTCTAAATGTTAGCTTGCTCTCTCTCCTTGGATGCTGTCTGACTCACTTAGATCTCCAGCATTTGTTACTATCTGTACAGATGCCAGCAACTGCAGTAATTTGCTCCGACATTAAATGGGTCTTTGTCAGGCTGGCAAGATGGCACCAATGGTGTGCCACAGGAGTCATTGCTGGGGCCTCAGCTCTTTTCAATTTATATAAATGATTCGGATGAAGGTATTAAAGGTATGTTAGGTAACTTTCCTGATGACACTAAAGTAGGTAGGAAAGTGAGTTGGGAAAAGGATAGAAGGATATAGTTAGGTTAAATGAGTGGGCAAAGATCTGGCGAATGGAGTATAGTTTGGGAAAGCATGAAATTATCCATTTTGGCAGAAAGAATAAAGAAGGTGAGAGGATTGAGATCTCAAGATGCAGAGAGATGTAGATATCCAAGACAATGAACTGAAGGAAGTTAGTAGGCAGGTTCAGCAATTAATGAGGAAAGCTGTGTTTTATTGCAAAAGGAATTACTCGCAAGAGTAGGGAGAGAATGCTCCATTAATACAGAACAGTTGTGAGACTGCATATAGAGTACTGTGTACTATACTGGACACTGTGTAGGAGGATGTTCATGCATTGCACACAGTTCAGAAAACCCTTACTTGCTGAATACCTGGAGTGAGTGAATTGCCTTATGATGAAAGGCTAGATAGGCTAGGCCTGTATCCTCTAACGTTTAGAAGAGTCAAAGGCGATTTAATTGATATATATAAGACCTGAGGGGACTTAACTGGATGGATGCTGAAATGATTTTTCCTCTTGTGGGAGAATTTAGAACCGGGGAGTCATAATTTAAAAACCAGGGTGTCACCCAATTAAATCATGGAGGAGGAAACTCTTTTTTTCCCTCTCAGAGGGTTGAGTGTCTTTGGAATTCCTTTGGATTCTTTATATATTTTTAAGGCAGTGGCAGGTAGATATTTGATTACAAAGGGAACGAAAAATTGTTGGGAATATTCAGGATTGTCAAATTGAGGTTAAAAATCAGATCAGTCCTGATCTTACTGAATAGCAGAGCAGGGTCAAAGTGGCCTACTCTTATTCATGTGTTCTATAGCTTTTAGCAAGATTTATGTATTTTTATACTCCATTCCCTTTGAAATGAAGACCACCATTCCATTTGCCTTCATTATTACCAACTTAACTTGGATGCTAGCTTTTTGTGGATTCATGGATGAGGATTCCTAAATCTCCCTGTGCCACAGCTTTCGGCGGAAAGTATTCTGCTCCTCTATTTGTCCTGTAAAAGTGCATAATCTCACATTTTCTCACGATATTCCAGCTGCTGGATGTTATCAGGAGCACGGACAGGTCAGGGTATCTGACAATTGCTAAAGTCTTTCTTCCATCTACAAAGCCCCAATCACCATTGATGGGAGACCCACCTTTTTGCCTGACAAGCGTGGCCCAGCTGGATCATACACAGAACTGCCCACTTGTTGAGTGTCTTTGCCATTGAACATTTAGTCCACCAAGCCATTGGTCAATGCAATCTTCAGGACTGGAGCATAGAGGTTCCATTTGAGCTGATCTCACACCGCAATCCAAAAAATAAACAGCACCTTCCAAGCTCCACCACCCCACTGTCAGAAAGCCAACAGCAATAAAACTAAGCAGAAATTGCTGGAGAAACTCAGCAGCTCTTGTAGAGAGAGAGCAGAGTTAACGTTGTGGGTCCAGTGACCCTTCTTCAGAACTGGTTTTTGTTTCTGATTTTCGGCATTCACAATTTCTTTTAACAAAGAGCAATGCTGCCATATGAACCCCAGACTCCCCATGCCCAAGTGCCACTTAGGGACACACACCTACCTGATCTGAAACCAAAGAAAGACTTGCATTTACATAGCACTTTTCATTACCACTGGATATCTCAAAGCACTTTACAGACAACTAAGTCCATTTGAGGTGGTGGGCACTGTTGATATGAAGGAAGCAGGACAAACAATTTGCGCACAGCAAGATGCCACCAACAATGGGATAACGATCAGATAATTGTTCTTCTGGAGGTGTTTGAGGGATAAATACTGACTAGGTTTCCAAGCACATCGCACCTGCTCTTTTGCAAAGTAAGGCATTATTTTTTACCACCTCAACAGACTGATGGAGCCATGGTTTAACATCAGAAACATGACACTGTTGACTGTGCAGTGCCTCTTCAGTACTGCACTGGAGTCTCAGCCTTGATGCTGTATTTAAGCATCAAGGCTAGAAGATAGAGGTTCCATTTGATCTGATCTCACACCGCAATCCAGAAAATAAACACAGTACCTTCCAAGCTCCACCACCCCACCGTCAGAAAGTCAAGAGCAATAAAACTAAACAGAAATTGCTGGAGAAACTCAGCAGCTCTGGCAGCAGCTGTAGAGAGAAAGCAGACTCAAACCTACAACCTCAGTAGTGATAGTGCTACCAACTGAGCCACATGGCAACAAGACACCTACAGGAAAGTCTTCACATACTGAAATTATACTACCTCAGTGTTCCACTGATACTAGGAAGTTCAAATCTCTTTTACAAACTGTTCTGATTTCTAAGTCTGTACCTTCAGAAACATACCACTGCCTACACTGGTGTCACTTTCTCACACTCGACCCCAAACTTTGAAACGTTATGACATTTCAAGTGCTCATCCAAGTACTTCTTGTGAGGTTTCCTGCCTCAGTATACCCTCCCAGGCAGTGCATTCCATACTCCCACCACCCTCTGGTTGAAAACATGTTTCCATTACTCACTTCAAAATTATGCCTCCTGTTATTTGCTTTTCAAATAAAGGGCACAGCTATTTACTAAGCACCCTGTTCATTCCCCACACACTCTCATACACCTCTATCAGGTCCCGCCTCATCCTTCTCTGCACCAAGGAAAGTAACCTGAGCTTCTCCAGGCTCTTTTCATCACTGAAATGTTCCATCCCAGGCAATACGCTGGTGAATGTCCTCTGAACCCCTTCCAGTACAGTCACATCCTTCCCACAGTGTGGTGACCAGAACTACACACAGTTCTCCAGCTGAGGCCTAACCAAAGCTCTGCACAGCTCTAACACGATCTCCTTGCTCTCATTATCTGTGCCACAACCAATAAAGGCAAATGCCCCATATGCTTTCATGACCAAATAAACATGATTAGCCACCTTCAGGGATCTGTGGACAAGCCCCTCAGGATCTCTCTGTACCTCCGAGAGTCCTACTGCCCTGCCACTTACTGAGTACTCCGTTGTCTTGTTCCATTTTCCAAAGTGCATGGCCTCCCATTTATCAGGGCTAAATTCCACCTGCCACTGACCTGCCTATCTGAACAATCCATGTATATCCCTCTGTAATCTAACAGCTTTCTCCTCACTGTCAATCAATTGGCCAATCTTTGCATCATTTGCAAACTTACTTATCATCCTCTACACATGCTCATCTATAGCATTTATAAATAAACAAAACAAGAAGGGACCCAGTACTGATCCCTGTGGTATGCTACTATACACCAGGCCCCAGTCACACAAGTGATATCAATGAGGTTCGAACTGGATTGGAGTGACCTCACAGCTGAGCTCTGTTATGACAGCTGGAAATACTGTGGTGAGGAACTCGCCTCCTAACGTCTCAAAGCCTGCCCACCACCTACAAGGTACAAGTCAGGAGTATGATGGAGTACGCCCCACTTGCCTGGATGGTGGGAGGTCCAACAGCACTCAAGAAGCTTGACACCATCCAGGACAAAACAACCCGCTTGATTGGCACTACATCCACAAACATTCCCACCCTTACCACCGATGCTCAGTAGCAGCAGTGTGTATTATCTACAAGATACACTGCAGAAATTCACCAAAAATCCTCAGACAGCACCTTCCATACCCACAACCACTTCCATCTAAAAGGACAAGGACAGTAAATATATGGGAACACCACCACCTTCAAAATCCCCTCCAAGTTACTCACCATCCTGACTTGGAAATAAATTGCTGTCCCTTCACCATCGCTAGGTCAAAATCATGGAATTTCCTTTCTAATTTTGGTCATTGTGGGTCAACCCACAGCAAGTATACTGCAGCGGTTCAAGAAGGAAGCTCACCACCACTTTCTCAAGGGGCAACGAGGGATGGGCAATAAATACTGGCCCAGCCAGTGATGCCCACATCCCACAAAATGAATAAAATAAAAAAAGCCTTTGACTACACCCTCTATCTCCTGTCATAAAGATCACATAAGATCCAACACGCCAAGTTACTCGGGATTCAATGACGTTTCACATTCATCAGTTTCCCATGTGGAATCTTGTTAAAGGCCTTGCTAAATGCATATAAACTACACCAACTGCCCTACCCTTAGCCAAACACTTGGTCACCTTCTTGAAAAATTCTATTAGATTTGTGAGGAATGAACTCCCTCTGACAAAGCTATGTTAACTATCTCTTGCCTCTTCAAATGGAGATTAATTTTCACCTTCATGATATTCTTCAATAGTTTCCCTGCCACTGATGTGAGACTCAGTGGTCTGTAGCTCCTTGATCTATCACCAGATGATGAGGAATGTGGGGAATGGGAGCAAGGTTCTGAGGACACCGGGAAGGAGGAAGCTATCCTTGTCCATGACAGAGCTCAGCTGTGAGAGTGCTCCAAACTGGCTAGAACCTCCCAATAGCATAGAGCTGGATGCAGCAAATAATCATCAAGTGTAAATTAATCTAATGCTGAAATCTGATTTGCATTGTTGGGGTGAACTTCAGTCTCTTATAGTTTTGTTTGTGGTCTCTTATAAATAAAAGCTTATAAATAAAGGTGCTCAATAGCTTACCTGTATGTGATGGTCCCCTATTAGACAATGCCAAGGTGTGGGTCTACGCAGGCATTGGGAAGCAGGTAGGACTGACTTAGAGAGTGTTCAGATGGAATGTAGCTATGAACAAGTAATGTGTGCTATCTGCAGGTTAAACAGCAACTAGAGTGAGAGAATGGGGCGATTGGCATGATGGAGTGTCAGCCATGACAGCTAGGCGCCATAGTGAGTGTGGGTTCAGTGCTGGAGCAGGGCAACACTCAGTTACCACAGCAGGCTCAGGAGCACAGAGCCTTTCAAATATATCATGGGTGCAAGGGGCACCAGTCTTTTGGGCAACTATATGCTGAGTGGCAAGTGTTTTTGGGAGGAGCATGTGGTAAGATGGGGTCAGGATAAGGTGTGAGCGCTTCAGAGGGACACGGTTGGTAATTAATGCAGCAAGTTTACAAACATAAGGTGAGAAATTCACTCGCCCGTGTTGCCAGAACCCTCCAACAAATGCAAAATGATTCGGATTTGGTCAAAAAAGTGCAAGATTGGGTCGTAAGTGCTAATGGAGGTGGTTATGATGAGATTAGATTAGATTCCCTACAGTGTGGAAACAGACCCTTCAGCCCAACCAGTCCACACCGACCCTCCAAAGAGTACCCACCCAGACCCACTTCCCTCTGACTAATGCACCTATCACTATGGGCAACTTAGCATGGCCAATTCACCTGACCTGCACAGCTTTGGACTGTGGGAGGAAACCGGAGGACCCAGAGGAAACCCATGCAGGCACGGGGAGAAAGTGCAAACTCCACATAGACAGTTGCCTGAGGCTGGAATTGAACCTGGGACCCTGGTGCTGTGGCAGCAGTCTAACCACTGAGCTACCATGCCGCCCCTTATGTGGAGGCAATCAATGCATTGGCAATCACCTTCCAAAATTCCATAGATTCTGAAATGATTCGTGCAGATTGGAACCCATTGTTTAAGAAGGGAACCAGACAGTAAAAGGTCAAGGGCAGGGAACCCTGGATGCCAAGGGTTAACGAGCGTTCGATAAAGAAAAAAAAGGAAGCATATGTCAGGTACAGTGCATTATAACAGGGGAGGCCCTTCACAAGTGTACAGAGTGTAGGAATGTTACTTAAAAAGCAAATTAAAGGGGCAAAGAGGGGCACAAAATATTCTTAATAGATGGGATCAAGGAAAATGCCAAGGTTTTTGTAAGCACATGAAGAGTAGAGGATTACCAGGGAAAGAGGGGGACCTATTGGAAACTAAAGAGGCAATTTGTGCATGAGGCAGTGGATGTAAGTTAGGTGCTAAATGATTACTTCTATCTGTATTCACAGAGGAAAGACATTGTAACCAGGGATTGCAGTTGGGATGGTGAAGTCTTAGAACACGTTTAGGCTACTGCACGGCTTAACGCACGAGTACGAGCCATTTATATATATCAACCAATCATTTAGATATGGGGGCTAAATGTGACATTTCAAAATGGGTTCATGGTACATAACTAAATGGGAATGTGTGGTGTGAGGAAGATGGAAAGCAGCTTCAGAAGGATTTGTCCTAGTTAGTAAATAGGCAAGAACATGGCACATGGAATATAATGTGGAAAGAATATGAGGTTATTCACTTTGATAGGGGCAACCAATATGCAGAGTATTTCTTAAATGGCAAGTGATTAGGAAGTGCAGACCTTGGTGTCCTTACTAAATCACTAAAGACTAACATGCAGGCCCAATAAAACTAGTGGAAAAATTAATGGAATGTTAACCTTTCAAGTATAGGAGCAGTGAAAGGTTGTTTCAATTGTGTAGGAACTTGGTTAGACCACACCTACAGCACTTTATGCAGTGTTGGACTCCTTATCTCATGGAAGATATTGTTGCCATAGAGACAGTGCAATGAAAGTCACTAGTTTTATTTCCGGGATGATGGGACTATCCTATGAAGAGAGATTGAAACTCTAGAGTTTGTACAAAGACTGAAAAGTAGTCTTACAGAAACTTTGACGTTACTTATAGGGATAGACAGGATAGATGCACACAAGATGTTTCTGCTGGTTGGGAGTAAAGAACAGGGAAAAATTTTTTAAAAATGGGGGTGCCTCTCAGCATAGAGATGAGAAGTTTCTTTATTCAGAGGGTGGAGTGTCTTTGGAATTCTCTTCAATGAAAGCTCAATCTGAGTATTCTTACAGTAGAGATTGGTAGATTTTCGATTACCCATTATGTAAAGTAATCTGGGGATTGTGTGGGTAAAGGCACTGATGTGTTGGTCAGTCGTGATCATATTAAACTGTGAAGTAGGCTGAACGGCCTCCACTTGCTCCTTTTGTCCTATCAGTTGGCAGAGGGAGTGTAAAGATATGTTCAAGTCTGCTGCCTGCTGCACACATTACGAGGGGTCAGTCCCTGCCCTCAGTATACTGAGAGCAGCTGAGGAGTGGAAGAGGCATATCAGATCTGTGATGTATTCGGAACGACAATAACCTAGGTTGCAATTCTGGCTTTAGACCCTTTCTAGAATGGAAGCTTTTTTAAAAAACTCACCTGCTGGATTGCATCATAGTTGAAGATGGGTATGTTCAAGAACATTCTTCCATTTTGTGCATATTCTTCATTCGCGACAGGCTGCAGTACTGATCCATTCAGTGTGGGACAATCTAGGTCAGTTTGTAGTCTAGATGCTGCGTTTGCTGACTAACATTGCAGCTGGCTCTTTGTAGTCACTTCACTAGATGCATATCTCATTCCAAGATGTGCTTGATCATGCTGCTGGGCACACTCTCCTACTCGCTGTAATGAAACAGAGCTGGTTTCATAGTTATTGAGTAGCGAGGTGTGTTGGGGCCAGGAGATTATAGATCATGATCGTGCATCACTCTGCTGCTATCCTGATGGTTCAAAACATTTTTGGGGATCAAGCTTTGGGCTGCTCAGTATTAACTCAGGGTTAGCTGTCTCAGTATTAGGCACCAGAAGGTATAGTATTGCTTGATAGTGTATTAGGCAAGAAGAAAAGAGATGTCTGGTTCTTTGCGTCATGGAGATGTAGAGCACCGAAACAGACCCTGGTGGTCCAACTCTTTCATGCCAACTAGATACCCTAAATTAATCTAGTCCTATTTGCCAGCATTTGGCCCATATCCTTCCAAACCATTCCTATTCATATACTCATCCAATGTTGTAATTGTACCAGCCTCCACCACTTCCTCAGGCCGCTCATTCCATACACACACCACCCTCATGTTGCCCCTTAGGTCTCTTTTATATCTTTCCACTCTCACCTTAAAATTATGCCTTCTAGTTTTGGAGTCCCCTTCTCTGGGAAAAGGCTATTTACCCTATCCATGCCCCTCATGATTTTATAAATCCCTCAGCCTCCGATGCGCCAGGAAAAACAGCCCAACCTATTCAACCTCTCTCTGTAGAATCAACTCTGGCAACAGCCACGGAAATCTCTACTGAACCCTTTCAAGTTTCACATCTCTCCTTCAGCAGGGAGACCAGAATTGTACACAGCCTAACCAATGTCCTGTACAGCTGCAACATGAACTGGGAGATTAACAAATGCTCAAAGTCTGTGAGAAGATTTGTAGCTCGGGTGCTTGTTGTTGTGGTTCTGTTTGCCGAGCTGGGAATTTATGTTGCAGACGTTTTGTCCCCTGTCTAGGTGACATCCTCAGTGCTTGGGAGCCTCCTCTGAAGCGCTTCTGTGATCTTTCTTCCGGCATTTGTAGTGGTTTGAATCTGCCGCTTCCAGTTGTCAGTTCCAGCTGTCCACTGCAGTGGCCGGTATATTGGGTCCAGGTCGATGTGCTTATTGATTGAATCTGTGGATGAGTGCTATGCCTCTAGGAATTTCCTGGCTGTTCTCTGTTTGGCTTGTCCTATAATAATAGTGTTGTCCCAGTCGAATTCATGTTGCTTATCATCTGCGTGTGTCACACATCTGCTTGTCACACATGCAGATGACAAGCAACATGAATTCTACTGGGACAACACTACTATTATAGGACAAACCAAACAGAGAACAGCCAGGGAATTCCTAGAGGCATGGCACTCATCCACAGATTCAATCAATGAGTGCCATGCCTCTAGGAATTCCCTGGCTGTTCTCTGTTTGGCTTGTCCTATAACAGTAGTGTTGTCCCAGTAGAATTCATGTTGCTTGTCATCTGCATGTGTGACAAGCAGATGTGTGACACACGCAGATGATAAGCAACATGAATTCGACTGGGACAACACTATTATTATAGGACAAGCCAAACAGAGAACAGCCAGGAAATTCCCAGAGGCATGGCACTCATCCACAGATTCAATCAATAAGCACATCGACCTGGACCCAATATACCGACCACTGCAGCGGACAGCTGGAACTGACAACTGGAAGCGGCAGATTCAAACCACTACAAATGCCGGAAGAAAGATCACAGAAGCGCTTTACAGGAGGTTCCCAAGCACTGGGGATGTCACCGAGACAGGGGACGAAACGTCTGCAACATAAATTCCCAGCTCGGAGAACAGAACCACAACAATTAACAAATGCTGATTGCAGCGTATGTCTGTACTTCAGTATTGATGGGGTGGGCTTGATGCAGTGAAAGGCCTTTCTTCATTCCCTACTTTAGGTTCACAATCCAAATGAAAAGGCAAACCCTCTCTGGAAAAGTTTTATACAACAAAACAAATATTTATTTTTGTTTTTGCTAGCGATATACAGGCCGCTCTGTCATTGCCCTAAACTGAAAATATTACAGCAATGCAGCCACTTCTAGCCCAACAGTCAGAAATACCCCATTAAAGACAAGAGACACACACAGGGAAATGTGCAAATATGACATTACTCAACACATCCACTGCTCTCACCAACAAACACAACAACTCCACCAACACATAAATAAATCCATGATCAAAAAGCTCAGCTCAACAGGCTAGACACAAAAACCTTGCAAAAAACATACAAGAATGTGAACGCATGAGGTTCTGGGGAAAAGGCAAAATTGAGGAAAATAACTTTGTTTTGGAAAATCAAGAACTGTATTTCAAGAAAGGAGGGGGGTCTCTGTCACTGTAGAAAATTGCAAGATTAAGAAGGGTGAGAAACCAAAGTGAATGGTTGTTCGATGCAGAGGGTATTTGTTAACAGCAACCATAAGGGGCTCCTATTAACAGCACTGCATTCCTAATATGCTGTTACGACATTATCTTGTGAAGCTCATGGGTACCAGGCCTGTGTCGTCACCATCATCTGCATTAGAACTGACCGGCACCAAACTGGCCAGTTGACGTCAATTCATTATAAAAACATATTGACACCGATTTTGGAGCAGTGCATTTGTTATGTGGCATTACTATTTTGGGGCTAATGGAGGAAGACCCAAGTCAACGGGATTCGAGAATAATTTTAATTAGCTTCTGTATAAAACAGAATCACTACTAGCCAGTGAAGGAAATGTCCCCGTTGTGTGAAGAGTTTATATTGAACATTCCACTGTCCCTGAAAATTACACTTATTAATGCTACAGTGCCCACAACCAAGTTGACAATGTAGCCCTTTATTGTCATACATTTTTTCATCAGTAAGAGCTGGACTGTAGTATCATTGGAAATAGCAGCCAAATCAGACTGAGTGGCCTCAAGAAACTACAAGTGAGCTGCGTCTCGCTGATGAATTCAGTAACCTGCATAAATCCAGTTCTTTCCCTTTGCTCTCAATAATATTCATCACCCAGCCACTATTGATTAATATTTCACAAAGAAAGCAAAAAGGGAACATTACAAAACAAAACCATGAGTATGCCGAATGGCTTTGTGAGTCTTAGATCATTTTTTCGCCCCAAAGGGGTTTGATGGGAAAGCTCACCCCTCTTTACCACATTTTATACTGAATTTTCTTCTCTCCCCCCCACACAGAAAATGCACATTCCTCATAATTTGTCCTTTTTTTTGCTTGGTTTCTTTTAAACTTTTTCTCAGACAAGCTGCAGTCTCCCAAACGCTCAGGTTCATTCTGTTTGAGTGCGTGGTGTGTGATTTGACAATGATGAGTCTGCCAGGAACAATGTACTTTTAAATAAACACAACATGATTTGTTTACACTTAATGAAGAAAGCAATCAAATGGAAATTACAATGCAGAAAGCTGGAGGGGAAAAAAAACCCAGCAAAATTGCTAAATTTCAAGTTACTTTCAACGAACCTTTTTAAATTCTGCCTTTTTCATTCAAGGTCAGAATTATAAATGCAGATTAAATTCTAACGATGCAAAATAAAAAGTCCCTTACTGATTATTCTTACATTCATTGCAGTCTTTACCAAGAATGTACTGAACAATAAAATCAAGTTAAAATGTCATCTCTTCTCCCAGCCCACAAATTTCATAGTTTAATTTCAAAACTTTGATCGAAAACAAAATAAAGGCACTCCCCAGATTCGTGGAATAACTCGATGCAGTAATCTGAGGCTGTTTATATTTCTTGGCTGTTCCAATTGTCTGCCAGCTGCCTGGGTACTAACAGTGTCCAAGGTCACCTTCAGGTTGGAGACTCAGGCACACAGTCTCACACACACATTACCTGATGCACAGCCAAGCTTTGAGGGTGATTGCAGGTCACTCCCTCTCAGCACTGTAACAGAATTGACTAGAGATCTTCATAAGAAATGGATTAAAGCAGGGAAAAAGAAATTGATGCGACATCCACTTCAAGCATGAGTAAGATCTTGCTTGCTTTCTGTTCAGAGTATTCATAATAATCAGGGGCATTAGTGCTGACTGTCCACCTCTAATAACAGCAGTCCAAGGTTCCAATTGCATCTTTTGTTGTGCTGCTTATGCTTATTTGAAATAAAGCACCTTCAAGTGAAGCTACAGTCTTGTATCGCAGGTCATTGTAAACACTCAGAGTTTTCAACATGCACAGCTCTATTTTGAGGAGAGGTTTTGCTTTAATTGGAGAAATCTGGTTATAGAATCACTTTAATGTCAGCCTTAACGTGGCATGGTCTTTGACCTGGTGTCTGAAGTTTTGGCAGAAGTTCTTGTGAAAACTAATTTATATCCATTTTAGTTACTCAGGGATACGCTGATGTTTGAGTGCAATAATACTTAAAATATCTGAAAAGGGGAAGAACATTATGTTTTATTTTATTGCTAAAAGGACCATACTCATTTAATATTACACATCTGTGCTTTACTGTCGCTTAATAGGTTCCTGTTTGGGCTGTGGCAAAGACATATCTGATGGTTAGTAAGGTCAATATAATACCAAAAGAGAGCCATTTTGCAAAAGCTGCTTCAGGATAAAAATAATTCAGCCAATTGAAGGCGGTCTTAGGAGATAGTAAGTCATGCTATGCAGTATCCTGTACCAGCTAATTTATGTTGTCTGAACAAAAGCCTTATTCACCTGGTGGAAGTAATCATTGTGAGGTGGGATACGTGAAGTGGATTTGTTTGCCATTTAAGTGCAAGTGTTTTGTGTTCAATCATGTGCTAAAGGGAATGGCACCAAGTACATGAAATAAAACCACAAGGACATTTCGTAGTTTCAAGAAAAATGGAAAGTTAAGGAAAAGTTAGGGTTAACATTAGTCCCAGGGTCACAGTAAGACTTTGGTTTGCCTTTAATTGTTTTAAAAGTCTAATTAATGGCACATGAGTGGGAAAAATACCAATGAAATGTCTCATTTATAAAGAATCACAGTGGGTTTACTCAAGAGGGTAAGGATGTGCTGCCACTTGTACTTTTCTAGAAATAAGATTTGAAAAGCACATTTTTGTTTCTAAAACACTCCCCAAAGGATTGTAATTGGTCATGCCTTTCCTAAATCTGAAATTGAGAGTTCTAATTACTTATTGGAAGCTTGGACTGCAGTTGATAAACATACTGTCAGTTCTTGGCCGTAACGTCACAGGTTACTCTCCGTTAAGCACCAATAGTAATTTAAGCTTGCACTTAGCATTTAAATGGAATTGCATTTAATTTAACGTCATTTATTGATGTTAGGCCGCACTTGTGATTTGCTTTTCACTGTATCGAGTAAAGTCAGACCCTGAAAATATTGGATAATTTCATGAACTTGCTGTAATGACAAAGATTAAATATCTGAATGTTTACAATGAATTTGTCATTGAAAATAAAGACCCTAATTATTTGCTCTTCACTTTTACACTTCCTTAAAATATTTTTAAATATTCCAATACACAGCAGACAGGTATTATACACAAAATCTTTGACAGTGCATCAAAATAAAATGCAACACTCATGTTCGCTGGAGGTCAACTGTGCCAAAACGACCCAGAAGCAATGTATGGGTTATCAAAACCACTCGCACCATCGAAATAGCGTTCTCTGCTGGTTAATGAGTTTAACATCTCTCTCTCTCTCTCTCCCCCTTTATCTGAAGGTACTTCAACTGGAAGGAACTGTTGACCGTACAGACGGTCACTTCCATTCCCCTTCATGGCACTGCTCCTTTAGTCTCGTGCTGGGATGATTCAATGTTCTCAAATGTCGTATACATGGTCTTCAGAAATGGAAATCTTCATGGGATTTCATCCACTCAGCACAGTGTGTCCGTATTGAATGAAAGCTGTGCCTGAAGAAAAGGAAATGTATACTCAGAAGATCTCCATCAGGAATCATGCAATAAAGCCATGCTTGCAAACACATATATATGACAGGCAGTTTGGTTAATTAGAGGCTATCCCATACACTGCAGCAAAATGAATCACCACTCCTTCCCTCCACATACTGGAGAGGCCTTTTGAGAAGTAGGCAATGCAACAATTCAGTATGCAGTTCTTAAATTTAGAATGACCAGGATATATTTTTTGTTTTTCTCCCTCCAAATATATCACTTTCATGATAACACTCGGTATTTTTGAGAGGCTAGCACCTACAGAGAAAGTAGCAAACTCGTCCAATCCTAATTACACTTCTCTCGAGATTTGCCCCTAATGCACTGGAACAGGACTCTGTTGCCCCTCACTCTCATTTCCACCAGTATGATGAACATTGTTCCCATAGTGAGTGTACAAGAACGTCCTTTAACAAATGGGGTCTCAATAAAGAGTAGGCATTTGGGCGGGAGGGAGGCTGAGGGTGGGAAAGTGGGGGAAGCTGAATGGATTGCAATCATAGGGAGAAAACACATAGCTATAGACAGAAGGAACAAACAGAAGACCTAGACTTTAACAGCACCCAAGGTGGCCTTCAGTCCAGCCACTGTGCTTCAGCTCTTTGACAGTGCAATCTAATTTGTCTCCCTGCCCGGTCTTTCCTTGTAGTCTTTTGCAATTTTTTCTCACTCAAACGTTCAATGACTTGCCATAGATAATTACAATAGGCTTTAAGTCAATGCATTTCAGTTCACAATAGTCTAATTTATTTTCCTCTGGTTTTGATGCCATTTCCCTTCAGGTTGAGTTGTAGTGTTTTCCAAAGGCTTCTGCCACTGAGAACAGTAATCTCCTTAATCATTCTACGGAAACCCTTCATGATAACAAACACCTCCATCAAGGCTCCACTTATTTCAGAAATACAAAATTGTTTCTGTAAAGAAAGAGGTAATTCGGTCTATCATGTCTGTGTCAGCACACTGGAGGAGCAATTTACCTAGTGTCACTCCTCTGCCTTCTCCACTTAGCCCTGCACAGTTAACAATCCAAATCTCTCTAAACTGCCTCAGAAAGCTACCTCCCTCACACTGACTGGCAATGCCTACCAGGTAAAAACAAGGACTGCAGATACTAGAAACCAGAGTCTAGATCAGAGTGGTGCTGGAAAAGCACAGCAGGTCAGGCAGCATCCGAGGAGCAGGAAAATCGACGTTTCAGGCAAAAACCCTTCATCAGGAATACCTGGCAATGCCTACCAGACTGTCACCATTCGATGCTCAATAAGCCTCTTTGCACATCATTGCTTTTCCTGCAAGTTACCTTGAATATGTGCTCTCTTGATCCTGATCCTTTCGCCAATGGGGAAATGTTCTGACCAGACCCTCATAATATGCAAATATATTTTATCAAATTTTCATTCAACCTTTCCTTCTACAATAAAAATAGTTCCAATTCCTCCAATCTGGTTGAAAAGGATGGAATTGGGATGGTAGCTATGGAAAATATCTGGGGACAGGAGGAGGTCATTCAGCCCCTCAAGCCAGTTCCACCATTAATGTTGTGTTCTCTGTTATTTGACTGAGTCCAGTGCGGGAGAGCGATCAAGCCCAGCGCGGGGGAGAGACAGGGGAAAGCCAGTGTGGAGTGTCTGCAGGCCCATGGCTAAACAGCAAATGAAATGTTAAATTTTTTATTTTACTTTTTTATTTCATACTAACAAGAACTGTAACGTTAGACTTTTAACTTAAGTCTTTGCTTTTCTACTTTGTACCCAAGCTTTTGTACCGAGGTACCTTGGACCTAAGATAGCGCTGAGAATGGTGAGTGCACACATTTTACTGTGGTTACATATCCCTGTACTTGAGTACAGACGACAATAAAACTTAATTCTAATCCTATCTACTTAACTTGGCTACATGTCCCTCATTATCCACGCCTAACAAAAATCAATCAATTCAGTTTGAGCTCAATTTTTTTTGGTTTATGGGGCAGGGGGTTGATGGGGGTATCAACAGGGAAGAGAGACAGAGCGAGAGTGAGATTCAGAGTTCCATAACCTTTAGTTTGAAAAAGTACTTCTTCATGTCATTTTTTTTTTAGATTACTTACAGTGTGGAAACAGGCCCTTCGGCCCAACAAGTCCACACCGACCCGCCGAAGCGCAACCCACCCATACCCCTGCATTTACCCCTTACCTAACACTACGGGCAATTTAGCATGGCCAATTCACCTGACCCGCACATCTTTGGACTGTGGGAGGAAACCGGAGCACCCGGAGAAAACCCACGCAGACACGGGGAGAACGTGCAAACTCCACACAGTCAGTCGCCTGAGTCGGGAATTGAACCCGGGTCTCTGGTGCTGTGAGGCAGCAGTGCTAACCACTGTGCCACCTTATGAATGGTCACGCTCTCAATCTACGATCATATCCTCATATTTGACCATTACTTGCTACATTGCGAGGAAGTTGGGGAGGGAGTAGGAAAATGCTACCATTGAGTGGTAAGAGATGGAAATGTTTCAGCATTAACAGACAGAAAGGTATCACCTTGAATAGTTGAGGAGTGCACCTTGATTTAACAGGGCTGGAAGGGGAGAAAGGTTCCTTGTTGAATTGAAGGAAGGGAAGCGACTTTGAGAGAAGGAGAAAAGTTGGAGAGAGTGGTAAGATTCTCCGTCAGTGGGTGGAATGGTTAGGTGGGCAGCACTACCCCTACCATCTGAGACCATGGAGGGCTATATATGTGAGAGCGAATAATGTTCCAGCTGGTTCAGTGAAATCCCAAACATTGCTTTGTTTTTCAACTTGCCTTTTAAAAACAAGAAACATTTTAAAAATTATTAATTAATTGATTTTAAAGCAAAAGGCCATTGTTTCTGGGAAGCTTTCCAACCCTGCCATCCTTTCCCAGATTTATATCATATACATCGCACCTTTCAAAGTGAAATTTCCCTCATCCTTTCAAGGACGGATGTTTCATCCAACACAAATTGTTACCAGTGAAGTTACAAAACCTTTATATACTGGGACACTTGTCAATTGACAAATGTCTGGGAGGCCTATGAATCCTTTAAAGCTATTTGGCAGGTTAAATTCCCATTAATGCCTCTCTACCTTTTGTTAGTGCCCTCGCTTAAATTAATTTGATCATGGGTGCATTGGTTATGTGGCTGCTTTAGAACAGCACTTTGTACATTTAGGTAAAAACAATGACTGCAGATGCTGGAAACCAGATTCTGGATTAGTGGTGCTGGAAGAGCACAGCACTTCAGGCAGCATCTGAGGAACAGTAAAATTGACGTTTCGGGCAAAAGCCCTTCATCAGGAATAAAGGCAGAGAACCTGAAGGGTGGAGAGATAAGCTAGAGGAGGGTGGGGGTGGGGAGAAAGTAGCATAGAGTACAGTAGGTGAGTGGGGGAGGGGGTGAAGGTGTTAGGTCAGGGAGGCGGGTGGAGTGGATAGGTGGAAAAGAAGATAGGCAGGTAGGACAAGTCATAGGGACAGTGCTGAGCTGGAAGTTTGGAACTAGGGTGAGGTGGAGGAAGGGGAAATGAGGAAACTGTGGAAGTCCACATTGATGCCCTGGGTTGAAGTGTGCCGAGGCGGAATATGAAGCGTTCTTCCTCCAGGCGTCTGGTAGTCAGGGAGCGGCAGTGAAGGAGGCCCAGGACCTCCATGACCTCGGCAGAGTGGCAGGGGGAGTTGAAATGTTGGGCCACAGGACGGTGTGGTTGATTGGTGCGGGTGTCCCAGAGACTGTCCCTAAAGCGCTCTTCTAGGAGGTTTCCAGTCTCCCCAATGTAGAGGAGACCGCATTGGGAGCAACGGATACAATAAATGATATTGGTGGATGTGCAAGTAAAACTTTGATGGATGTGGAAGGCTCCTTTAGGGCCTTGGATGGAGGTGAGGGAGGAGATGGGCGCAGGTTTTGCAATTCCTGCAGTGGCATGGGAAGGTGCCAGGATGGGAGGGTGGGTTGTAGGGGGGGGCATGGACCTGATCAGGTAGTCACGGAGGGAACGGGAAGGTGGAAAGGGGTGGGGAAGGAAATATATCCCTGGTGGTGGGGTCTTTTTGGAGGTGGCGGAAATGTCAGTGGATGATTTGGTTTATGTGAAGGTTGGTCGAGTGGAAGGTGAGCACCAGGGGCATTCTGTCCTTGTTACGGTTGGAGGGGTGGGGTCTGAGACTGAAGGTGCGGGATGTGGACGAGATGCGTTGGAGGGCATCTTTAACCACGTGGGAAGGGAAATTGCGGTCTCGAATTTCTACATTTAGACCCAGCCCATTTCAATGCTCCAGGCTTTGCGTAGTCCCCGAGTGGAAAATTTGGATATAAGAGTTGGTGAGTGGAAATTGGCCTTCAACTGAAACTCCTAACCCTATTGTGTTATTTTCCTTTCTGCGCTGCAAGAATATGCTTGATATCAACTCAATCAAAAATGTCAACTTTTGAAATCTACTTTGACCATTTTTATTGCTCACAGCACAATTCCTTATAATCCTTAGCAAGTCTGATCCAGTTGGCTTGAGCTCTGCAACTGCTTACTTGAAATCTAACTTACCCTTACATGGGTCAGTGTTAGTCTTATCAATTGTACAATTTATAAACACAGATTACAGTAGCCTTTTGGCAAGAAGTTTGGGCGGGGAAGGTGACTAATGTGCTACTGACTCCCACTGTAACATTTGAATGACACAGTTCTGCAAAACAATTTATCTCTTAGGGGAAGCCAACTAATTATATTTTGCACCTTATTGTAAAGCTGATTTTCAATGCTTTTGTTGCAGAACAACTGTCACACTAAAAGTTATTGCTCAAAATAGCTCAAATTATTAGGCAGTGTGGCATTCTGACACAATGAGATATGATACAAATAGAAGTATAATCTCACTTTTATCCTTGGTGGAAGCAAAATGGGGTTCTGCAGTTCTCATGTCATCACAAAATCTCACCACAAGGAATTTAGGGGCAGCACAGTGGCTCAGTGGTTAGCGCTGCTGCCTCACAGCACCAGTAACCCAGGTTCAATTCCAGCCTCGGGCGACTGTGTGTGTGTGTGGAGTTTGCACATTCTCTCTTTGTCTGCGTGGGTTTCCTCCGAGTGCTCCGGTTTCTTCCCACAGTCCAAAGATGTGCAGGTGGAATGAATTAGCCAAGTTAAATTGCCCATAATGTTCAGGGATGTGTAGGTTAGGTGCATTAGTCAGGGGAAATATAGAGTAATAGGGTAAGGGAATGGGCCATTCTTCAGAGGGTCGGTGTGGATTTGTTGGGCCTGAAGGACACAGTGGGGATTCTGCCAATATGGACAGGAAAGTTGGCTAATGTGCTCATGGCACACATCACTCTGCTTTTTAAGAAAGACAAATGAGAAAAACAAGGGATTTGCAGACCAATTAGCTGAACTTTTTTGGTGGTGGGGCGGGGGGGGGGGGCGGTGTAGTTGAAAAGTCTATAATCAAGGACAGGTGTGATCGAACACCTTAAAAATTTTCAGTTCACCGCTGAGTACCAGCACAGATTCATGACAGGGGGTGCCATGCCTGCCTGACCTCACTGATTTGTTTTTGAAACAGGGGAATGTCTATGGATTAAAAACAAAACTTGCTGGAAAAGCTCAGCAGGTCTGGCAACATGTGTGGAAAGAAATCAGTGTTAACGTTTTAGGTCGAGTGACCCTTCCTCAAAATGTCTATGGATGTTGTTTATTTGGACTTCCAGAAGGCATTTGATAAAGTCCAACGTAAGAGGTCATTAACTAAGATGGAAGCCTTCAGAGCGGAGGGCAAATTACTGACCTTGCTGAGAGATGGATGAAGTGGCAGATGACAGAAAGTAGGGAGCATGGATAGGTACTAAAATGGACAGGATGTGACCAGTGGTGTCCCACTGGATCTGTGTTAGGGCCTCAGTTATTCACATTATTTATTAAAGACTTGTATAATGGCATACAAAGTCATATATCCAAATATGCTGATGTCACAAAGCTAGCTGGCATTGCAGACAGTGCAGATGACAGCATAAAACTTCAAAGGTTTATGGACAGACTAAGTGAAAGGGCAAAATTGTGGATGATGGAATTCAATGTAAGTAAATTGGGCGGCATGGTGGCACAGTGGTTAGCACTGCTGTCTCACAGCGCCTGAGACCCGGGTTCAATTCCCGACTCAGGCGACTGACTGTGTGGAGTTTGCACGTTCTCCTCGTGTCTGCGTGGGTTTCCTCCGGGTGCTCCGGTTTCCTCCCACAGTCCAAAGATGTGCGGGTCAGGTGAATTGGCCATGCTAAATTGCCCGTAGTATTAGGTAAGGGGTAAATGTAGGGGTATGGGTGGGTTGCGCTTCAGCGGGTCGGTGTGGACTTGTTGGGCCGAAGGGCCTGTTTCCACACTGTGAGTAATCTAATCTAAATGTGAGATTTTCCACTTTGGACTGGAAAAGGATATTTGGGTATCTTCTAGATGGAATGAAGTTAAATACAATGGATGCCCAAAGAGACTTGGGGATTCCGGTGTATAGGTCTTGAAAATGTCACAAATTGGTGCAGTAAATAATCAAGAAAGCTAGTGAAATACTGGCATTTATATCTAGGGGACTGGACTACAAGGATATAGAAGTTATGCTGCAGTTATGCAAAACTGTGGTTAGCCCCCACTTGGAGCACTGTAAGCAGGTTTGCAAGAGTGATGACCTAACCCTAAAGTCCAGGCAATGAGGAAAGACTTTCTCTCGAATATAAAAGGTTAAGGTGTGATCTGATTGAATTCTTCAAATATTAGCAGGAAAGGGCAGAGAAGGCAACTATTTGGACTGGTTTGGGATTCTGCAACTAGGGGGTATAGTCCGAGAATTAAGGCCAAACCATTCAGGAGATATTAAGAAGAACATCCACACACGAAGGGTGGGAGGTGTTTTGGAACTTTCTTCCCAAATGGTAGTGGATGCCAGATTGGTTGTTAATTTTAAATCTGAGACAGACAACGTTTTGTTAGGTGAAGTATTCAGAAAAATAGGCCAAAACAGATACATGGAGTTAAGCAACAGATCAGCCATGATTTCACTGAATGGTGGAACAGGCTCAAGATGCGGAATAGAGTCGAGAGTGTGCTGTTGGAAAAGCACAGCAGGTCAGGCAGCATCTGAAAAGCAGGAGAATCGACATTCCAGGCATAATAATGAAGGGCTTATGCCCGAAACATCAATTCTCCTGCTCCTCGAATGCTGCCCGACCAGCTGTGCTTTTCCAGCACCACACTCTCGACTCTGATTACCAGCATCTGCAATCCTCACTTTCCCCTCAAGATGCTGAATAGCCTACTACTGTTTAATATCAGTTCCTTAATGCAGTGACTGCCCCCATTATGAGAAACCTCTCTCCTTGTGGCACCTTTACATTACAGACAGACCCCCATCGTAAGGTTACAAGCTGATCCATGGACAGTTAGTATCCGTCTAAAAGCATCAAATAAAATAACTTGGAAATGAAATGAGGATATTTACCCTGGCAGTAAACAAGCAGAAACATTCCAAGGTGGAAAACACAAACACATCTTTGGTCATGGTCACAATGTAGGCAGAAAGCCGCTAATATAATAAATTAGCAGGGTCTGGCAGGGATGTCTGAGACGAGAGTGTGATGCTGGAAAAACACAGCAGGTCAGGCAGCATCCGATGAGGAGAATCGACATTTCAGGGATGTCTAAGACCAAGCTGCACAAGGGAAAAGGTTTGCTATTTGAAGATACCTGGGTGAGAATTTAATTAGGTGTATATATTTAGGTGTTACATATATGGGAACAAGGAATTTGTGGTGTTGGAGTTGGAATAAAACTCTGACCACAAAAATGTCTGACCATCATTTTGACCTCAATGCTTATCTGCAGGCATGACAATGTCAGAATTGCTTCTCCAGTTTGCAATAGGACGTGTATAATTACGCTGACCTCTGCTCAACTACCTTTGGAAGTTGCCTGGGTTTCATTTAAACCCTCCATCGGTGACAAGCGGTCAAATTGGCGAAACACTTTTTGGTAATTTGGCTCGGACTTTCCATGAAAATATGACTCTATTTTCATGGATAAACTTGGAGAGGTGACTTTAGAGGGACTGGTTATAGAGGGTGGCATGGTGACTCAGTGGTTAGCACTGCTGACTCTCAGCACCGGGACCCAGGTTTGATTCCAACTTTGGACGACTGTTTGTGTGTTGCACATTCTCCTGCGGGTGCTCTGATTTCCTCCAACAATCCAAAGATGCGCAAGTTAGGCGGATTGGCCAAGCTAAATAGCCCTGTAATGTCCAAGGATGTGCAGGCTAGGTGGATTAGCCATGAGAAATGCAGAGTAATGGGGATAGATTTGTGTGGGATGCTCTTTGGAGGGTCAGCCTGGATTCATTAGGTCAAATCTTCAGCTTCCACAAACAGGGATTCGATCGTTCTGCCTGGAGGGTGACCACTAATACAAGCCTCTGAGCAATAAAAAAGCCTCACTGTCACTCAAGAACAAAAAATGACCCTAGTCTCATGGTAAGCAACAGCCGAAATTGGAACTAACCTAAATTAATAGAGATTCCTATCTCTTATTGAGATGCAAGGTAACCTCTGCATGCCTGGGCTCCCACTGGATAGATACGGAGCTCAGGGACAGGAATTGTGAGATTTATAATCACTGATGGGAATCAAAGCTACAGTTGGGAAAGGTAGTTGCTATAAGCCTATAATGCCGTGGTGGACCAATGTCTGATGGGAAATGTCCATTTGGAATTGGAACTAACAGTGGCTGAATGTAGTCAGGATACCAGCAAACCTGAGGGGAGGGTTTGGTGAAGAGAAATGATGCCTTCATCTTGTACAATATGTTACGCGTGGACTTTCAGGGAGAATGGGGCCTAACAAAATGCTCAGTCGCTCAATGAAAACCAAACGCAGAACTTACACGCTCCTCCTCGAAGCTGATAAGCCCTTCGTCGTCACTCTCCAATTCTTCAGGCTCTTCAACAGTCAGAGCCTGCAGTTCAGTGGTGGTGCCCCTTGGTCGCAGCAGGCTGAGGATGCGTTTGATGGGTGATTGCACACTCCCGGTGCTGACAGTCTCCTGCTGCTCCAGGTTGTCGCTCTGCTTCTTTGCAAAGTTTACAAACACCTGCAAAAATTGACAAAGTGGGAGAACGCTTCATTAACAGCAGCCTTTGCAGAGCACCTTTGACAGAGGTGCATCAGTGGAAGACACTGAAGGAGATGACATTTAGGACAGGCCACTAATACTTATCCAAAGGGTAATGTTTTAAGGAGCATCGTTCATGCAAGCCTTTTGGTTGGAAGCTTCAAAGAATTTTCCAAATGAACATCAACTAAAAGTATTTCAAGGTAAACTGTTGGAGGGAATCTGAGAACGAAACAAGTCTGGTGTTCTGTCTGGACGCCATGTCTCACTGCGGACTGGTAATATCCTCCATGAGATGAGATTGAGCAGCTTCGATTCTGGGTGTCGGTGTGAAGGACAAAACTAATTGCGATTTTTCTACATTGTTTGGGAGGGTGAGCATGGGATGTTTAGTGTGGCATATGGAGTGTGGAGAACGGTGCATGCATTTGAGGAGTTTGTGACATCTTGCCATGGAAGTGGTTAATGTGAACAATGGATATCTACCATCTTGCCCTCAGGTGGAAGTCAATGATAGGAATGCAACATTTCCTTTTAGTTTTGGATTTTTTTAAAACTAAGGCTTCTCAGGGCTCAAGCTCAGAGCAAAATCCTGACTCCTACTAAGCAACAGCAATCCAGTGTACAGAAAAGGACAGAATGGTAGTTGTAGAGATGTACAGAATGGAATCAGACCCTTTGGTCCAACTCATCCATGCCGACCAGATATCCAAAACTAATCTAGTCCCACCTGCCAGCACCCGGCCCATATCCCTCCAAACCCTTCCTATTCATATACCCATCCAAATGCCTCTTAAATATCGCAATTGTACCAGCCTCCACCACATCCTCTGGCAGCTCATTTCGTACACGTACCACACTCTGTGAAAAAGTTGCCCCTTAGGTCTCTTATATATCTTTCCCCTCTCACTGTAAACCTATGCCCTCTAGTTCTGGATTCCCCGAACCCAGGTAAAAGACTTTGTCTATTTATCCTATCCATACCCCTCACAATTTTCTAAACCTCTATAAAGTCACTCAGCCTCTGACGTTCCCAGAAAACAGCCCCAGTTGTTCAGTCTCTCCCTGTAGCTCAGATCCTCCAACCCTGGCAACATCCTTGTAAATCTTTTCTGAACCCTTTTGAGTATCACAACATCTTTCTGAAAGGAAGGAGACCAGAATTGCACACAATATTCCAACAGTGGCCTAACCAATGTCCTGTACAGCCTCAACATGATCTCCCAACTCCTGTACTCAATACTCTGACCAATAAAGGAAAGCATACCAAACGCCTTCTCACTATCCTATCTACCTGCAACTCCACTTTCAAGGCGCTATGAACCTGCACTCCAAGGTGTCTTTGTTCAGCAACACTCCCTTGGACATTACCATTAAGTGTATATGTCCTCCTAAGATTTGCTTTCCCAGACTGCAGTACTTCGCATTTATCTAAATTAAACTCCATCTGCCACTCCTCAGCACATTGGCCCATCTGATCAAGATCCCATTATAATTTGAGGTAAGCTTCTTCGCTGCCCACTACACCTCCTTTTTTGGTGTCATCAGCAAAATTACTAACTATACCTCTTCAGCTCACATCCAAATCATTGACATAAACGATGAAAAGTAGTGGACCCAGCACTAATCCTTGTGGCACTCCACTGGTCTAGTGCAAAGGTTATTTTCCTAGTAGAGACTTGATCCTAGACTTAAATTCCTTTCACCACTAATGCCTGAACAAGATGGTGCAAACACATCCAATACGTGGCCATTTAAGACTTTCATCACATCAATTTAGGTTGGACTCAACGAGAATCTTTGTTCTCCATTCTTTTGTAAGCTGGTATCCCTGCTACCCTTTGGGTAAGACAACAAACATAGAACATAACAACGCAGTACAGGCCCTTCGGCCCTCGATGATGCGCCGACCTGTCATAACAATCTGAAGCCCACCTAATCTACACTATTCCATGTACATCCATATGCGTGTCCGCTTAAATGTACTTAAAGTTGGCAAATCTACTACCGTTGCAGGCAAAGCATTCCATACCTTTACTACTCTCTGAGTAAAGAAACTACCTCTGACATCTGTCCTATATCTATCACCCCTCAATTTAAAGCTATGCCCCCTCATGCTCGCCATCACCATACTCGGAAAAAGGCTCTTTCTATCTAACCCTCTGAGCACCCCATCAGATTGACAAAGTTGCATTATTGATTTTTTTTCCTAATATTCTGGTCAAAGTCTCATCCTTAAATCAGCAAGGAAAAAAAGATGCTTGTCTGTTTACAGTACACTGTCCATAGGTAACAAGGGTGGTTAATTTCATCAAACTCAAGTGAATATGTTTAATGACATGAGGCACAATAAGTTAATGTCTTTTTTATTTCTAATGCTATTTCTTCAAATTGATAACAGTCTATGACAATACCAAGGCATTGTAAAATATTATAAACTGCAAACATGAGATAACTTTGGCAAATAGAGTTAAGGAGAATCCAAAGGGATTAAGTACAAAAAGTAACTAGGGAGAGAATAGGACCCCCTTAAAGATCAGCAAGGTTACCTACGTGTGGAGCTGCAGGAGATGGCGGAGATACTAAACTAGTATCTTGCATCAGTGTTTACTGTAGGGGAGGATATGGAAGATAGAGAACATGGGGAAATAAATAGGGATATCTTGAAAAATGTTCCTAATAAGTGGTGGTGGTGATGGACGTCTTAAAAAGCATAAAGATGGATAGATCTCCAGGACCTGATCAGGTGTACCCTAGAACTCTGTGGGAAGCTAGGGAATCGATTGCTGGGCCCTTTACTAAGATATTTGTATCATTGATAGTCATAGGCGAGGTGCCAGAGGACTGGAAGTTGGCTAATGTGGTGCAACTATTTAAGAAAAGTGGCAAGAAAAAAAACCCAGGGAAACTATAGACCAGTAAGCCTGACATTGGTGGTGAGCAAGTTGTTGGAGGGAATCCTGAGGAACAGGACTTGCATATATTTGCAAGGGCAAGGACTGGTCAACATGGCTTTGTGCGTAGCAAATTATGTCTCACTAACTTGATTTTTTTGAAGAAGTAACAAAGAGGACTGATGAGGGCAGAGCAGTAGATGTGATCTATGTGGACTTCAATAAGGTGTTTGACAAGGTTCCCCATGGGTGACTGGTTGGCAAGGTTAGATCTCATGGAATACAGGGAGAACTACCCATTTGGATACAGAACTAGTTCGAAGGTAGAAGATAGAGGATGGTGGTGGAGAGATAAACTGCAGGCCTGTGACCAGCAGTGTGCCATAAGGATCAGTGCTGGTCCACTTAATTTCATCATTTATATAAATGATTTGGATGTGAACATAAAAGGTATGGTTAGGACGTTTGCAGAAGATGACAAAAATTGGAGGTGACGTGGACAGTGAAGAAGGTTACCTCAGAGTACAATGGGATCTTGATCAGATGGGCCAGTGGACTGAGGAGTGTCAGATGGGGTTTAATTTAGATAAATGTGAGATGCTACATTTTGGGCAGGATGAATTAGGGCAGGACTTATCCACTCCAGGGTAATGTCCTGGGGAGTGTTGCTGAACAAGGAGACCTTGGTGTGCAGGTTCATAGTTCCTTGAAAGTGGAGTCACAGGTTGATAGAATAGTGAAGATGATGTTTGTTATGCTTGCCTCTATTGGGCACTGCATTGAGTTTGCACGTTCTCCCCGTGTCTGCGTGGGTTTCCTCCGGGTGCTCCGATTTCCTCCCACAGTCACAAAGATGTGCGGGTCAGGTGAATTGGCCATGCTAAATTGCCAGTACTGTTAGGTAAGGGGTAGATGTAGGGGTATGGGCGGGTTGCACTTCGGCGGGTCGGTATGGACTTGTTGGGCCGAAGGGCCTGTTTCCACACTGTAAGTAATCTAATCTAATCTAAAAAAATGTAAGCTGTGTGTGCGTGTGTTACAGACGGAAGCTTACTGGATCACAGCAGATGGGAGAAAAATTGTTTGTGGTGACAAGATTCATTTTGTATCCATGAAACTGACCAAACAAAATTAAATTTATCCTTGCATGTTTTCATGGTTTTGCCTCATAAATGTCACCTATTAGTTTGGAAGAATGTTAATTATACCACCAGTTACCAAAGAAATGTTGCCAGAGATTCACAAATTACCTTCACCCTTGATTGCCACGTGCTGTGGGATTTACTCACATTGTCCAGTGTGGTTTGACTGACGGAATAATCTTCAATTCCTAATACATCGACCACTTGCTCCATCTTACTGAAAACCTGAGCCAGTGAGATGTTTTCCGACTTCAGCTGGTACTGCACTTTGGTATGGTGTCTCTCCTAGAACAAATAAAGACTCGATCAGATGACAGCAATGTAAGCAGGTGCTGGAAATCTAAGATAAAAAAACAGATTGTTGGAGAGACTCAGTAGATCTGGCAGCATCTGTGGAGAGTAACTGTTTTGAGTCTAATGGAATTTCTGAAATTGGCAAAACAATTGGAATGAGTCCACTGTTGCAGTGGTAACCACAGATAAACACGGTTCAGAGAATCCCTACAGTGAGGAAACAGGCTCTTCGGGCCAACAAGTCCACACCAACCCTCTGAAGAGTAACCCACCCAGACCCGTTCCTTTACCCTATTATCCTATATTTACCCCTGATTAATGCACCTAACAGACATATCCCTGAACACTATGGGCAATTCAGCATGGCCAATTCACCCTGACCTGCACATCTTTGGATTGTGGGAGGAAACTGAGCACCCAGAGGAAATCCACGCAGACACGGGGAGGATGTGCAAACTCCACACAGTCACCCAGGATGGAATCAAATCTGGATCTCTGGTGCTGTGAGGCAACAGTGCTTACCACTGAGTTACTGTGCTCACATTATAGAATCATAGGACTATGACTGCTCAGAAGTCAGTCACTTCGCCCATTGTGGGGTCTGCACCAGCTCCTTGGGCATCTTAACATTGTCTCATTCTCCTGCCTTTTCCCTGCAATGTCCTCTTCAAGGCCTTGGTTGAACCCATCTCTACCATACTTCTCGGCGGTGTATTCCAGAACGTAACCACTCGCCGTGTAAAACAAAAACCTGATCTCTTTGCTTGTTTCGCAAGACGCCAACACTGCGCCTCTCTGATTCTCAATCCATTTATGAGCAGAAACAGTTTCTCCCTATGGATTCTGTCCAGATCCCTCATAATTTTGAAAACATCCTTCACATTGACCAAGAAAAGGAGTCACAATCTCTCCAATCTTTCCATGTACCTGAACTACCTTGTCCCTGGAACTATTCTTGCAAACCTCTTCTGCACACTCTCCAGTGCATTCACAGCCTTCCTGTAGTGTGGCAACCAGAGCTGGACACAATACACCTGCTGAGTTCAAGCTAATATTCAATATAAGCTCATCACAACTTTCCAGTAGTTACTGACCTAAAACTATTGAACTGCTTTATCTCTCAATTTTCTGAGCTTTCCAAATCTCTTCTTGATAGATGCTAATGTGCACAGTCAGCATTCATTATCTGCATTTCTAGTCTTCAATTACACAAATGGTGCTCACTCCAAGCAAGACAACTTCTAAATAGTGATTTTTCCCCAACCCCCAACTCCTGGACTTTGCTTTGTGTTTCTGGATGAGTTATTCCTTGGACATTGACTCACGTTATAATCAGTTGGACTAGGCCTGTTCAATCCTGGATCCCAGGCTCATTCTCTCTACAACCAGACTAGCGATTCTACTTCATTGCCAGTGGTTCAAATTGAACTGACTCTGCCAAATAGGCCTCTAATCAATCAAGTGTCCCCACAGATGTCAGCCACCATCAATTGGATGGATTGAGTTGTGACTGATGCGTCTTAGGACCAAACAGATGCCTAGATTGAACAAAGCCTACCTCCCCTTTCATTTATAGATTGACCAATCAGCACAGGAACTAGGACCAACTGTGTGTGTTTTTTGACAAATATTTGTGGAGAAAAAAAATGGAGCCAGATCCTATAGTAGGAGTAATGCCGAACAAGCACTAAGAGACCAGAGGGGTCTATCAGATTTACATAATATTTGATGCTCATCCTCCAGCACAGTGGGTGCAAGCAGATGGCTGTGTCCACTGGGCCAAACGGCATAAGACTGTTGTCTGTTTCAAAAAAAAAGCATAGTCAACACCATTGCAGAGACAGCCAGACTGAGCACACATATCCCCTTCTGCTAGAATCAATAGCTGTACTGTTCCCTTCCAGTTGTTGCATTGGGAAGTTCTGTTGTGTTTTTGAAAGTATAAACCTATTTCAAATAACGCCTCAATAGAGGAAGAGGTTCAAACCAAAAATTGAAAGGGTGGAACCCAAAGTTAAACTTCCATCAGGTTTTGGAATGTTTCACCCTATTTTATTCTGAGTTGAGGTGACTGGTCATCATTCTGCTACTTTCATGATGACATCACCTTGCAGGTGATGACAGAATGCCACAGAGAAACAAAGTTAATGGTGTTAAATCAATGGCCTTTTGTGTTGGGGGTAGATGAAGAGATAGCCAGCAACGCACTGCAATAGTCAAGAGGCAGCTATGCGAGGAAAGAGGATTTCAGCTGAGGCAGGGTGGAGTGAGCTAAGGGTAAGGACGGAGATCTTCAGTAGTCTTCATGAAGTAAGGCGTGTACAGCAGCAGAAGTTATGTAAACTATTCACTGCATATTGCTCTTTTCAAAATGTTATGACATTTGTAGATGAAAAGTTTTACGTTTTGACTCCTATTTAAGAGGTGGAGTAAAATGATGCAATAAATGTGCTCCATCGACTACAGTGGGACCTTGGTCATTTTGCAGCTCACTGATAGCTTTCACAGGGGAGAGCTTGTGCCTCAAGGGAGAGTGTACCCCACTCTGAGACTGGGGCTCCAAGCTCAAGTTTCACTCGAGGGCATGAAGGGGGTGCTCATGACCTGGCCAGTCAACCTGCCAACCTTACAACATGCCCATGGCAGGTGGTGACAATGGGGAGATTCCTGCCAGTCAACCTCGATATAAAAAATGGAGCCCTTTAATCCTTAAAAACAGAAATTGCGGGAAAGTCTCAGTGGATCTGGCATCTTGTGGACAGCATTCAGAGATAACTCTTGGAGTTCAGTGATTCTTCTTCAGAACGGTCTTCTCTTTAATCTTTAGCCACTTGTTGCTCTCTGAAGCAGCAAGGTGCCTATGGTCCCCACAGGACTGCAGTTAATTATAGACAGATGGCTTATAGTGGTTGCAGCTAAATGGTGTAAAATCATAATGCTCAAACCATTCAGCTTTTCGACCCATCTGCTTGTGCCAGCTCTCTGTAACTCTTCCTTAATTAATTCCACCGACCTGCTTCTTTCTTGTAGCCACACTATCTTTTTTATTATTTCCAAACTACAGCCAATTCTCTTTTGAACGTACAACTGAATTCCAGACAGGAGCTCTCATGGTTGGTGCAGAGGTGAAGTTGGGGGAAGGTAAGAGCACAGATAAAGTATCCCACTGGCCTCATGAGTCCTCAGATGCAGGCCGAATGGCATCTCATTTTAGTCGCAAAGTAAAAGGGGTGGCCAAGTGGCTCAGTGGTTAGCACTACTGCCTCACAGTGCCAGGGACCCGGGTTCGATTCCTCTCTTGGGTGACTGTGGGTGGACTTTACACATCCTCCCCCTGTCTACATGGGTTTCCTCCGGGTGCTCTGGTTTCCTCCCACAGTCCAAAGATATGCAGGCCTGTTGGACTGACCATGGGAAATTGCTCCACAGTGTCCAGGGTTTCTGGATCTTAGGCTGGATTAGCCAGGGTGGTATTTAGCTTGGGTAAATGTGGGGTTATAAGAATAATGTGGGATATCCTTTGGAGGGTCAGTGCATATTTGATGGGCCGAATGGCCTTTTCTGCACTGTTGGGATTCTATGATTCTAAAATAAGGTACTCAAAATCCATGGTAATTGATTGACCTTTCACAGAAGTTGGTTTTCAAAGATCCAAATAAACGTGGCAAAGATGCTTTTCCTTTGTTTAAATTTATCCCCAGTGCCTTGTAAACATAAATACAAAAGAACGTGGAACTGTAACACCACTGTCCATCACTGAATTACACAGGAGTGATGGTACTCTACTGCTGAAGGTCACCGTTACAAACCCCCCTTCAAGACTTGAGCATATGATTTAAGCAGATACTGATCAAGATAGCACTGCACTGTTGGAGGTGCTGTGTTTCAGGCAAGATATTAAGCCGAGGCTCAGTCTTCCATCTCAGGCGAATGCAAAACTTTTCATGACTCCACTTAAACAGAATGCTCTGGCCAATGTTTATCCTTCAACCAAAGTCACTAAGAACTGATTATCTGACAGTTAATCTGATTCATTGCTGTTTATGGCACCTTGTCACACGCAGTTTGCCTACTTTGTCTCACATTAAAATTCTGAAGGTTGCTGAAGAAACTGCGCTCATAAATTTGGCCGAACCGTTCTAGGGAAACTGACAGAAATGAATTAGTCACAATTTACTGCTCAGGAAACAAAGCAACATCTTAGCACCAACGAATGACAAGATTGGAGTGGAATTTTGAGCATTCTACTCACTACAGGTCACAATCAACTTTAAAGGATCACTTTGATGGACTCTTGGTATGTGATCGCTTTTCCTTCATTGAGGACGGGGATTTAAATGGAGCCTCCTCCACCTCCAGTGAGCTGGGTAATTGTCCAGAAACAATCACAATTGGTTGCGGCAGATTTGAACTTGTTCCTAAACTTTGGAAGAGTTAGAAACAGTTCAGGAGGTCATCCAGCCAGTGTGAAATAGGCAAGTGAGAGGGTAATACATATCTCAGTTGGACAAACGAACCAAAGCATATTTCCAGGATGAGTGTACTTACGCTGTTGGATTGGGAAGGAGCAAAGGGACAACATACTATGGCGTGGCACCAATTATTTAAAGGGAGAGTGTCAGTGTTCCCTGTTGCATCTGTTTATGCATAAGGACAAATCAAGCAAGATAGATTTCGGTTAAATTCTTACCTTTAAAACTGCTTCAGGGAAATTTCTGTTGAAGAAGCGGACAACTTCTTTGACATACAAGCTGGCCTTTGTTCGGACAGTGATCATGTAGCCATCGCCGAACCTTGGCAAGAAGCAAACCAAAAGCGGTGATCAATCTGAATCCAATTTAACATCAGACGGCCGTCATTGTACATCCACAATTTTGTGTGACACGGAGTTTGGAAGAAATTGTGCACCTGCATTGACCTTAAATGGGGCTCAAAGGGCAGAATCCCAAGGAGGAACTAAATAGGGTTCTTAGATCTAAACTAATCAAAGTCATGGGGCAAAATTGGGATCAGGAGACTGAGTTGGTTGACCAGCCATGATGATACTAAATGGCGGAATAGGTTTGAAGGGCCGAATAGCCTACCACTGCTCCTTTCTTTAATGTTTCTACCTCAGACAAAGACACGATCCACATGTAGATGAACACGTTTTGAAAACAAAACCCTCTCGTGTAAAACCTACGATGGATGTGAGCACTTTAAAAGAAAGTCATATTTTGGATGTACAATTTATTTAGACCCAGATCTACCATTTTGATTCAGTTGAACTCCTTTAGCTGAGAAGAAAAATATAAATATTGTACCAACAGTGTGGCTCAGCGGTTAGCGCTGCTACCTCACAGCATCGGGTCCCAAGTTCGATTCCAGCCTCGGGCAACGGTCTGTGTGGAGTTCCTGCATGGGTTTCCTCCAGGTGCTCCAGTTTCCTCCCACAATTCAAAGATGTGCAGGTTAGCTGAATTGGCCATGCTAAATTGCCCAAAGGTGTTCAGGGATGTGTAGGTCGGTGCATTAGTCAAGGGAAAACATAGGGCAATAGGTTTGGGTGGGATACTCTTCAGGGGTTCAGTGTGGACTTTTGGGGTGAAGGGCCTGTTTCCAAAATGTCAGGAATCTAATGCTAAAAAAAGTCTGACAATTGAAATACACGGTCAGCTGAGTTATATTGAATCCATCTACAGTTGCACTCCCACTGCTACTCCCCTTCCTTCTTCCTTTCATTTGACCTTCTACTTCTCCACCTGTCCACCACCCAATTCCTACTCTATTTTGCAAATTCTCTCTTACCTCCCACTCCCAACCTTTGGAGAAGCTGATATTTTCCCACATGATGCACTCCCAGCTCTTTTCATTCCTTCACTAACTGCCTGTACCTCAGTGTTACTGGATGCCCTTAGTGCAAAACCGCTCCACTTTTTTACTCACTCATCTTAAAAAGCTCACTTTTGATACCTACTGCTCCACTTCCAAGCTCCTTAGTTTTGATTCAAAGCCTTTTAACAGGTCATCACTTCCCAGCTAAGTGCTCAGATCTCTCGGAGACAACTTATTGGCGTTTCTATGGCCCATAACTGATACACCAGCAAGATCTCTCTGATCAAAGTGAATGGTATTGTCTAGTCTCAGCTTTCTGCGACCTCAATGCAGGCTTTGATTGCACTCTCCAGCCCCTTAGTCACATGAAAATGGGTGGGCTGATTAGGAAGAGTCAGCATAGATTTCTAAAGGGGAAATTGTATTTAACTAACTTGCTGGAGTTTTTTGACTTCTATAGGAAAGATATCGTTAAACTTGAAAGGGTGCAAGAAAAGGATGTTGCTAGGGTTGGAGGGATTGAGCTACAGGGAGAGCTGAACAGGCTGGGGCTATTTTCCCTGGAGCATCGGAGGCTGAGGGGTGGCCTTATAGAAGTTTATGAAATCATGAGAGGGTATGGACCGTGCGAATAACCAAGACCTTTTTCCCATGGTAGGGGGAATCCATAACTAGAGGGCATAGTTTTAAGATGAGAGCGACAAGATTTAAAAGGCAGCTAAGGGGCAACCTTTTCACACAGAAGGTGCTGCATGTAAGGAATGAGCTGCGATTCCTGAGGAAGCAGTGGAGGCTGCTACAATTATAACATTGTTGCAATTGTACCAGCCTCCACCACTTCCTCTGGCAGCTCATTCCACACACATACCACTCTATGCGAAAAAGTTACCCCTTAGATCTCTATTATATCTTTCCCCTCTCACCCTAAACCTATGCCCTCTCGTTCTGAACTCCCTGACCCGAGGGAAAAGACTTTGTCTATTTATCCTATCCATGCCCCTCACGATTTTATAAACCTCTAGAAGGTCACCCCTCAGCCTCCGATGCTTCAGAGAAAACAGCCCCAGCCTGTTCAATCTCTCCCTATAGGTCAAATCCTCCAACTCTGGCAACATCCTTAATCTTTTCTGAACCCTTTCAAGTTTCACAACATCTTTCTGATAGGAAGGAGACCAGAATTGCATGCAATATTCCAAAAGTGACCTAACCAACATGACCTCCCAAATCCTGTACTCAATACTCTGACCAATAAAGGAAAGCATACCAAATGCCTTCTTCACTATCCTATCTACCTGCGACTCTACTTTCAAGGAGCTAAGAACCTGTACTCCAAGGTCTCTTTGTTTAGCAACACTCCCCAGGACCTTATCATTAAGTGTATAAGTCCTGCTAAGATTTGCTTTCCCAAAATGCAGCATCTCGCATTTATCTAAATTAAACTCTATCTGCCACTCCTCAGCCCATTGTTTCCCTGCTATACATTCATGATATGGAACTTGGTATGCAAGGGGCAATTTCAAAGTTTAAAGACACCAAACTTGGAAAGAATTGCAAATTGTAAATTATGAAGAGGACAGTGTTGATCTCCAAAAGGACACTGACAAATAAGTGGAGGGGGTAGATATGAGGCAGACAAGGTTCTACAGTCAAGTATGAGATGATGTACTTTGGTAGGGAGACCACTGAAAGGCAATCTAACATAAGTTGCAGGAGCAGAGGGATTTACATACGTATGTGCATAAATCATTGCAAGGAGCAGGACTGGCGGACAATAGTAAATAAAGCACACAGTGTCCTTAGCTTCATTAACAGGTGTATAGTATACAAGAGCAAGGGGATAATGTTGAACTTGCACAAGTTTCAGACCTCAGCTGGAGTATTGTGTACAGCTGTGAACACCACATTATAGGAAGGATGTGAATGCATTGGAGATCGTGCAGATGCAATTTGCAAGAATGGTTCCAGGAATGAGAAACTTCAGTAATCAAGATAAATTTAAGAAATTTGGACTGTTCTTGGAGAGAAGTAGGTTGAGAAGAAATTTGATAGAGGTTTTCAAATTTATGAGTTGCCTGGACAGAGTGGATAGAGAAAAGCTGTTGCAGCTCGTAAAAGGAACAAGAACGAGTTGAATGCAATCGATCTAAAGGGATGTGCAAAAGATGCAACGGTGTTATGTGAATAGTAAGTGTATGGAAATATGGTGGAGGCAGGTTCAACTGAGGCTTTCAAAGGGCATTGGATGATTATTTGGATAGAAAAACTGAACAAGGGTATGGGAAGAAGGCAGGAGATTGGAACGAGGCAATGATGCTTGTTTGAAAGCTGGTGCAGGCATGATGGGCCAAATGGCCTCAATCTACGTCATAACAACTCTGTGATCATCTAATTGTTACTGGTCTGAGGTGCTACCACTCTAATGGATCCTAACACAGTCGGCACATCTTTAGAGGCTGCTGCTCTTCTCACTAACGCACAGCCACCTTCAGGATGATTCCGTGGGCCATTTTCTTCCTCCATCCATTTGCCTGCCCTCATTGCCATGCCTTGGCACAATGCCAGTTCCTTGGTTTATACTGATGACTCCCAACACTAAGACTTCCATCAACACTGTGATCTCTGTATGGATAGATTGTCTTACTGAGATCAGTTGAGGGAAATTAAAATTCAAAACAGCAATAACCATCAATATTTGGTCCCTACCGTATATCTAAAGAACTGTGGCATTTGACATAACCCACAGGTGAGCTTCAAACTGCACATACTATCTTTAAGCAGAATCATTTACCTCTTCAACATCAGCCACTCACTCAATAAGTTCAGCTTTCATATTCATGTTACTTTGTTATGTCCAGTTATCAATTAACTGCAGCATGTTCAAAATTCAACTGCAGTGCTATGATCCTGCTCTCCACTAAGTTCCATTTACCTACCACCCTCCTCCCACTCCTCCTTATTGATTTATAGTGATCATCCCTACCAGTTTTCCATCTTATTCTCCAACCACTGGATTTCCAATGCACTTATTTAAAATTCCGGTCCTCAAGTACTTCCACAGCCTTATCTCAAAATACAAACACAATCATGAGACCTCTGTACATTGTCCACCATTGATGGCAGAGCCTTTATCCCATTGTTGAATAACTCTGCTAACCTTCTACTGTTGTGTTGTGTCTCACTTTCAGCATACCTTTCAGAGACATGTTCACGATATTATCCCTCTATCACAGCACATGACCTGAGGGGAGAGTGGTCTCAGACTCCATCTCAGGGTAGATAAAGCATGGTGTTTGAAAAAGCACAGGTCACGCAGCATCCGAGGAGCAAGAGAGTGAACGTTTCGAGTAGGACTCTTCTTCAGAGTACTTTTTCCAGCACTTTTCTTTTTCAACTCTGATGCGCCAGCAACTGCAGTCCTCACTTTCTCCTTCATACCTCATCTTGTCTAAGGTCAAATGAAGCATGGCACTCTATGGGAAGCATGGCCCTGTGTCTTAAATCTGCTTTTTAACCTTTCACCCAACATAAATCACCTTAGGCTGATTTCCCTATTCTTGCAGTTGTGGTAAAGGTGGTTACATCTTTAAGGTAGTTGTAAATGATGCAGGTGGTGGCCTCGCTCTACTGGTGTTCCAAGTGAAACTTGGCCGTTTAGGCTTGGTTTGTAGATTCTAGACCTGTGACAATCAGAACCCAGTGATAATAAGGGAGCAGAAACTAGCCATTGAGAATTCAATAACCTTTCTCAGGGAATGGCAAACAGACTTATGTGCTTAGATAATAATCACCTAGTTTCCCCACCTCCACGTTATACAGAAATTGTCACAGTGTTGACTAGAGTGCTTGTGTGTGTGTGTGTGTGTGTGTGTGTGTGTGTGTGTACACACTGGAGATGCTAGTCTCCGTGTCAATGGGGAATGTCTGCGTGTACACTCGAGATGTTAGTGTCTGTGTCAATGGGGAATATCCGTGCAGCCACTGGAGGTGTTAATGTCCATATCAATGGGGAATATTGGTATATACAGTGGAGGTGTTAATGTCCATATCAAGGGGGAATATCGGTGTATACATTGGAGGTGTTAGTGTCCGTGTCAATGGGGAATGTCTGTGTGTACAGAGGAGGTATTCATGTATCATAGTACACAAGTTGTGTCAGAGTGAGTGGCACTGTTGTCATGATGATCAGTTGGTAAAGAACATTTTATTCAAATTCTCTGAGTTTAGAATGTTTACCTCATGTCAAAGGAAATAAAGGAAGAAATGCAACCTTGATTAGTAAACATAAGAGACTAATGGTGCTGATTTGCTGGTTTAGTGCTAAGTGTCTGATTAGGATGGGTTGGGGATGGCTGAAACATTAAATTACCGGTTTTTCAAGTGCTGGATGCTGCCAAGACATTTGAAGCGTCCATTCACCATGATGGCCAGTCTTGTGCACAGTGCTTCACATTCTTCCATGCTGTAGAGATCAAAAGATGCAGATTAAAGATACCATGTTCCCACTCCCTCACCAATTTCTAAAGCACAGACAAACAATGGCACATAATGTTTCTGCTTTAGCTCAACTTGTCTTTTCAAATTATTTATCAACATCACGATTGCAGTGAAAAGATCCCATCTCTCACCTGTACCCTTTGTACTTTTACAAGATGGAATGTGGTTTCATCTTCATTCAGAAAGCCACAATTCTGAAGAATGATATAACTCACCTGATGTAATCAGGAAACATTTCCTGGTCAGATTCAGAAGCTGTCTCTGCTCAACAAATGTGCATACTTGAATCAGGTATAACAATGTTTGACTGGGATATCTTCATGTTTATTGAATTAAAAATGGACATCAGAATTTTTTTAAACATACAAAAGGTACTTTCTCCTAATGGGCAATTATAAAGTGACGTTAACAATTATGTTCTCAATTTCCATTGGAGAAGTAAATCTCAGGATTCTAGTCTGTGATGTTATTCCAGTCATGTGTCCTACTTGTCTGTCTGGTAAAATTTGACAATGCCATTTGCATAATTATTGTGAAATTCACATCAGCATCTACTCATTCACTTGCTGTTGTTGACCTGTTATAGTTCGACGAGCGAGTCTGTCAGTAGTATGTCTCCTTATTTTCCATTTGGTTTGCACTTACTGAAACTTTCCCACTTCCAAATAGCTCCACTTCAGCCCGCGCCTTTACAGAATGGAGGAGAAATTCAAACTGATGCAAAATGGGTGCGAATGGATTAGTTCTACCTGCAGCACCTGATATTCATTCAAAAGAAAATACTACGTATGCTGGGAATCCAAAACCAAAACACAAATTGCTGAAAAAGCTCAGCAGGTCTCAGACGGAGAAATGGAGCTAATATTTTGAGCCAGGTATCACTCCACAGGTTCTGAAGATGCCTCATATTGGAGTTGAAATGTTAACTCTGTTTCACTCTCCACAGATGCTGCCAGACCTGCAGAGTTTCTCCAGCAATTTCTATTTCTGTTCCTGATATTCAGTTTCTCGGTTGTCAGTTATACTAACATCAAGTGCTGTGAATAATGTGTGGCCAATCCCATACTGCCTGCTGTGCAATGCCCAAGGTAAGTATCGATCCCAAAATATTCACTCAAACAGACAGACCTGAGTAGATCAACATACCCTGGGGTCCCAGATTAACAGGGTCTTGTTTCAATTCACTTAATTTTCCAGTGTACTTCACAGAATAATAGCATCAGATTTTGGGATAAACTCCAACAGTAGAGTGGATTTGAGTTAATACATTTTCATGTAAAAAATGAGGTCTGCAGATGCTGGAGATCACAGCTGCAAATGTGTTGCTGGTCAAAGCACAGCAGGTTAGGCAGCATCTCAGGAATAGAGAATTCGACGTTTCGAGCATAAGCCCTTCATCAGGAAGGGCTTATGCTCGAAACGTCGAATTCTCTATTCCTGAGATGCTGCCTAACCTGCTGTGCTTTGACCAGCAACACATTTGCAGTTAATACATTTTCATGAAAGTATTATGTCTGCTCGTTTAACTTGGGACCTATATTCATTTCAATAAAATTTACGCTGTGGTTCAGTGGGTAGCACTCATGCCTGTGAGTCACAAGGTTCTGGGTTTTTCAGAGTTCCATTCTGAAGTCCCCAGCTGAAATACTCCAGTGCTGTACCATCAGAGGGGTTGTCTTTCAGATGTTAACTTCAAGCCCAGTCTGTATTCTCAAGACGATGTGAAAGATCGCAAAGGATCATCTTCCCTGCTGTCCAGCTGCCATTCCTCAAACATCACCAAAACAGATAATTTGGTCTTGATCATGTTCTTTATGCATGTGACAAAGGATCATCCTCAACTTGAAATGTCTATTTTTCTCTCTATCGATACTGCCTGCCTTGAATCATATCATAAAATCCATGCAGTCTTGAATCAGGCCATTCAGACCATTAAATCCACACCGACCCACTGAACAGCATCCCACCCAGACATGCTCCCCTATCCTATAGCTGTAACATTGTATTACCCATGGCTAATCCACCTAGCCGTCACATCCCTGAACACTGTGGGAGGTAACCACAACACCCGGAGGAAACTCACGCAGACACAGCGAGAATGTGCAAACTCCACACAGACGGTTGCCTGAGTATATTTTCAGAATTGTCTGCTTTTTTTGTGGTACTTGGCAATACATAAATTGGCTGCCACGATACTTACATTAGACGATTGACAACATTACAAAAGTTGATTCCTGTAAAATGTTTAGGGATATCATAAAAGGTGATATCTTATTACGAATCTTTCTTTTACAGTGGTTAACTTGAGTTAAAATAATGGACACTGAATTCATGCAAATGTTGAGATGCCCATTATTAATGTCACAAAGCACAATCTCATCCCACTGCACAATATGCCGAGGATATGTTACAAAAATAAAACTACACCTGACTATGCATTCCAACTAAATTATACAGCTGCATGTGGTTAATTCAGTTGAACATCATAATTGGGTTGGTTTTGCAAACTGAACCTGCACAGTCATCTGTTCTGATATTAGGTATACAAAAGGAAAACCGAAATTGGGGCTGCATGATAAAATGAAGACAACTAAATGATTGAAAGGCTTATTTAAAGCATTTCAAATATACCAACATTGCAATTAAACGTCAAAAAGCCATTTCTTGCACTAAATGAAAAAGAATTTTTTTTTTTACATACAATGTTTTTTTCCACCATCCTCACAGGCATGACTGGATTTTCTGGAAGAGTTTGTTTCAGATTTCTAACATCTGTGGTATGCCTTTGAGAGTTTCAGCACAGATGCCTAGATTTGTACCTGATGTGGAATTGACTGATTTGTATCCTGATATGCCTGTCCTTCAGTGGAAAGCACAATGCTTATTAAAGTTGCTTTGCTGCAGCAGATAACAGAAGCACAATTCCCAACAACTCAAATCCTCTTCCTCCAGTGTCTAATTATCATGCAAATGCCCACAGGTTGCGATCAATTCCTGGACTGGTTCATTGGTGGTTTGCAACGTTGAAGTACACTTGGTTATGGCGCAAACTTGAATTGACTTTGGAATCTCATGCTTTTCTAAGACAACCACACAAGGATTTGGCTAAAAGTAGTAAGTGTGTGGTAACTGAGAATCATGGTGAGAATTCTTATTCATCTCTGTCCTTTACAGTGCCAGCAGTCATACTGTGTCCAGTTCTGGTTGCCCTGCTTTTAGAAGAAGGATATTATTAAATTGGAGAGGACGCAGAAAAGATTTACCAGGATGTTGCTGGGAAATGAGGATTTGAGTTATAGGGAGGGGCTGGGTAGGCCGGAACCTTTTTTCACTGGAGCGTAGGAGGTCAAAGGGTGACCTTCTTGCAGATTATAAAATCAGAAGAGGCCATGAGTTCAAAATTAGGGGACATATTTTCAAGGTGAGAAGGGAAAGATTTAGAAGGGACCTGAGAGGCAACTTTTTCACATAGAGGGTGATTCTTAAATGGAATGAACTGCCAGAAGAAGTGGTACAGGTAGGTACAGTTACAATATGCAAAAGGCATTCAGACAGATACATGATTTGGAAAGGTTTCGAGGGATATGGGTCAAACACAGGTAAATGGGACTAGTTTAGCTTGGGAAACTTGGTTAGCATGGATGAGTTGGGCCGAAGGGTCTGTTCCCGTGCTGTATGACCAGAAATATCGACATCAACCACAAGACGGTGAAAAGAATTGCCACAGCAAGCTCAGACTGTGCCCATTTAGTTGAAAGAATTGAGATATTATTTACAACGAAACTTGCTGCATTAACTTCAGCCATGAGATCATAGAATCACTACAGTCTGGAAGAAGGCCATTCAGCCCATCAGGCCTATACTGACCCTCTGAAGAATATCTCACCCACACCCATCCCTGCTACCCTAGCCCTGTAACCCTGCCTTTCTCATAGCTAACCCACCTAGCCTTCATATCTCTGGATTCTATGGGCAATTTAGCATGTCCAATGCACTGAACTTGCACATCTTTGGATTGTGGGATGAAAGTTGAGCACCTGGCAGAAACCCATGCAGACACAGGGAGAATGTGCGTATTCCACACAGTTGGTTACCTGAGGGAGGAATTGAACTCAGGCAACAGCGCTAACCACTGAGGCACCATGTGGCCCAAATGGGATCTGGGTGCTACCGGCAAGGCCAGCGTTTGTTGCCCATTCTGAACTGCCCTGGTTATGACTTAATTAAAAATCACACAACACCAGGTTATAGTCCAATAAGTTTATTTGGAAGTACAAGCTTTTGGAGCTTCCTGATGAAGTGACAGCGCTCTGAACACTTGTATTTCCAAATAAACCTGAAGTGCAGATGATTAGATTAGATTAGATTACTTACAGTGTGGAAACAGGCCCTTCGGCCCAACCAGTCCACACCGACCCGCCGAAGCGCAACCCCCCCATACCCCTACCTTTACCCCTTATCTAACACTATGGGCAATTTAGCATGGCCAATTCACCTGACCTGCACATCTTTGAACTGTGGGAGGAAACCGGAGCACCCGGAGGAAACCCACGCAGACACGGGGAGAATGTGCAAACTCCACACAGTGAGTCGACTGAGTCAGGAATTGAACCCAGGTCTCTGGCGCTGTGAGGCAGCAGTGCTAACCACTGTGCCACCGTGCCACCTATTTGACTATAACCTGGTGTTGTGTAATTTTTAACTTTGTCCACCCCAGTCCAACACCAGCTCCTCCACATCCTGGTTATGACATACTAGACCACCCCAGAGTGCAGTTACAAGTCAGCCATGATGCTGTGGGTTTACAGTCACATTGTTGGCACAACCGGTAAGGATGTCACTGCATGGGTTTCCTCCGGGTGCTCCAGTTCCCTTCTACAATCCAAAGATGTACAGGTTAGGTGGACTGGCGATGCTAAATTGCCTGTAGTTTGCAGGGATAGGCAGGTTAGGGTAGGAGTAGGTGGGTAGGGTAGGAGGGGTGGGTCTGGGTAGGAGGACCTTCGGAGGGTCAGTATGGGCCTGATGGGCTGAATGGCCTGCTTCCAGACTGCAATGATTCTATGATTCTTCTTAAAAGAACATTAGTGAGTTAGATGGAATTTAATAACAGCTGATGATTGTTTCTTATTCGCCATTGCTGGCAGTGGTTTTCAATTCAAGAATTAGTCATTGAATTTAAACATCATCAGCTAGGAGGCTTTATTGTCAAGGGTAACACCCCTGCCCTAGAGTCTGAAGCTCTGGGTCCTAGTGCCAGGTTGTGTTGGCCAGGGAAGGTTCATTTGTAACGTGATGATCAACCTGTAAAGGTCTTCCACAACACACCCATGGCAACTGCTAAGAGTTGCAAGCATCTTCTGGCTAGCCAGATGGAAAGAGATTATAAAACTGCAGATGCTGGTTTCCAAAATAGACAGGCAGGAGACTGGAAGAACACAGCAAGCCAGACAGCATCAGGAGATGGAGAAGTCCTGAAGAAGGGTTCCACCCGAAACATCAACCTCTCCACCTCCAGATACTGCCTGGCTTGCTTGTTCTACCAGCCTCCTGCCTGTCCAAACCAGATGGAAAGGGCATCCAAGAGCTATAAAACCAGCTGCCAAATGAAGAATAGCGGTTGACACCCAAGTGATGAGCCATCGTTCTGGCAACTTGACATAATTTTGGAGGAAGTTAAAAGAAAATTTAACAACCCAGCAGCTACCATGGTGAGATTCGAACTCCTGACCATACAGCATTTGGTTGGGTTCCTGAATTACTACCTCAGTAACATTACCTTCAGCTCCCTATTAACCAGATAGACAGGGTCTGTCACAATGCATTGGGGCGTCTGACAAAGTATTATTCAATTAACAATCTTTTTTGTAAAATATAAAATGAGTTTTTGAGGTTTTTCACTATTATTGCCATTTAATTAGCAGCATTACAGCTGGAATAGTTTCGTATTTTTGACTGAAATTAAGAAAAGACTCCTTGTTATTAAGGTTGCCAACCCTTGCCTGAGGGGGTAGAACAGAGTACATCACAGGGCACATTATAAGTGACCTCTGGTAGGAACAGGTTTGGTGTGCATTTTCTCATTGCTGCTCTCTTACATCTTAGAATGCTCCTTCCCCACTTTCTTTTTGATGTTCATAGTTCAATTCTATCTCCTGATTGTGGATGTGATTGAAACCATGTCATGCAAGAATGACATTGTTATTTCAAATAGCATTAGTATGTATTGGCGCCCCAGTCAGTGTTGTTTTGATTTGGTTTGTTGGAACAGAATGCGGCTTGGTTGAACTGGAAATAAGGTGAAATAACCATCCAGATGCTACATCCAACATGTCAGAAACACACCTCCCTGCACTTGCTCTGCAAGAGATAATATCTCGAGTCTTTAATTTGTCTTTTTTTTTCTCAAACCAATTTGATTGTCATGTACATACTATCCTTCAGTGTCAGAAAAAAAGGCAGTTCCACCTAGGGTTTTTTTTTGCTACTAGTTTTTATAAAGCAGGCCATGTAGTGAGAGGGATTAACACACTTATTGACTAATGAAACAGTGTACATCATCAGTGAAAATAATGCATTAGATTAGATTAGATTACTTAGATTACTTACAGTGTGGAAACAGGCCCTTCGGCCCAACAAGTCCACACCGACCCACCGAAGCGCAACCCACCCATACCCCTACATATACCCCTTACCTAACACTACGGGCAATTTAGCATGGCCATGCAATGTCATATAATCTTGCTCTCTCTTCAGCCTCATGGCAAGATGAAGCCAAAGGATTAGGTAGCCTTTAAAAACCAGTGGAGATCAACTGAGAGAATCAATGAGGCAGAGAAGATGGAGTTGTAGGATAAGCTGGCTAGCAATATAAAAGAAGATTGCAAGGGTACTTTTTTTGGCAAGAATGAACACTGGGCCACTGGAAAATAAGGCCGTAGGAGTAGTAATGGTGAACAAAGAAATGACAGAAGTAGTTCAGGATATCTGGTTAGCATGGACAATTTGGACCAAAGGGTCTGTTTCCATGCTGTACATCTCTATGACTCTATAACTGAAGAGATTATCGTACTGTATCAGTCAACATGGCAGACGACACCAGTAGCATACCAGAACTTCAAAAGGGTCAGGAGCAGAGATGAGTGGTCATCAAAAAGGAGAATCTGCTGGGGTAGCTGAAATGTCTGAATTTGAATGAAGTACTCGGACCAGATGGACTTCATCCTGGGGTTCTGAAGGAGATATATGAGGAGAATGTAGAGGCTTTGGCGGTGATCAGGGAGGGTCACAGAGACAAGGAAAATGGCTAATGTTACACTCCTGTTTAAGAAGGGAGGGAGACAAAAGATGGGAAATTATAAGGGGTTAGCCTGACCTTGGTCATTGGTGAGATTTTAGAAACAAAACCAGAAATTGCTGGAAAAGTTCAGCAGGTCTGGCAGCGTGTGTGGAGTGAAAGCAGTGTTAACGTTTTTGGGTCTGGTGACCCTTCTTAACAACTGACTGCAGCTAGTAAAATGTTGGTATGTGTGCTAGAGAAAGGGTAGGGGGAGGGAGAAAGGTAGGTGAAGATGGAGCCAAGACAGAAAGAGAAACACAGTTGGCAGAGAAAGGGCTGAGTAAAGGTCAGCATGGGAGTAGCTGATAATGAGCTGTTTGTGGTAGCAGCCCGTGTGATGACAAGGCCTGGTGTGTGGGGGTTGGGTTAAGGATATGGTAGAAGATGCTCAGGCTGTGAAATTATTGAACTCTCTATCGAGTCCGGAAGGTCCTCATTAGCAGCTACTCATTCGCCAGGCTGATCTTTACTCGGCCTTTCTCTGCTCAACTGTTTTTCACTCTCTCTGGACTCCATCTCCACCTATCACTTACCCGTTTCCCCTTTCCCCCACTTCTTCCCTCGCACACATACCAACTGTTTCCTCGCTACCATCAGTTCTGAAGGAGAGTCCGACCCAAAACATTAACTCTGCTTTCTCTCCACAGATGCTGTCTCACCTGCTGAGTTTTTCTAGCACTTTCTGATTTTGATACTGGTTTCTGGCATTCGCAGTTCTTTGTTTTTTTTTAAAATAAGAGTTGAAGGGTGAGATTGCAGAGTACTTGGAAGTGCATAGTGAAACAGAGCTGAGTCAGCACGGTTTTGTCCAGGGGAGACCATGCCTGACAAATCTGTTAGATTTCTTTGAGGAGGTAATGAGTGATTTAGACAAAGGAGAGCCAGTGGACATGATCTATTTGGATTTCCAGAAAATCTTTGACAAGGTGCTGCACAGGAGGCTGTTAAATAAGGTAAGGGCATGGATAGAGGATTGGCTGACTGGCAGGAGGCAGAGAACCCGGATAAAAGATTCTTTGTCAGGAGGCACCAGCCAACTAGTGGAGTTCTGCAGGGGTAAAAACAATGACTGCAGATGCTGGAAACCAGATTCTGGATCAGTGGTGCTGGAAGAGCACAGCAGTTCAGGCAGCATCCAACGAGCAGTGAAATTGACGTTTCGGACAAAAGCCCTTCATCAGGAATAAAGGCAGTGAGCTGGAAGCATGGAGAGGTAAACTAAAGCAGGGTGGGGTGGGGAGAGAGTAGCATAGAGTACAATGGGTGAGTGGGGGAGGAGATGAAGGTGATAGGTCAGGGAGGAGAAGGTGGAGTGGGTAGGTGGAAAAGAAGATAAGCCGGTTGGACAAGTCCGGACAAGTCATGGGGAGAGTGCTGAACTGAAAGTTTGAAACTAGGATGAGGTGGGGGAAGGGGAAATGAGGAAGCTGTTGAAGTCCACATTGATGCCCTGGGGTTGCAGTGTTCCGAGGCGGAAGATGAGGCGTTCTTCCTCCAGGCGTCTGGTGGTGAGGGAGCGGCGGTGAAGGAGGCCCAGGACCTCCATGTCCTCGGCAGAGTGGGAGGGGAAGTTGAAATGTTGGGCCACGGGGCGGTGTGGTTGATTGGTGCGGGTATCTCGGAGATGTTCCCTAAAGCGCTCTGCTAGGAGGCGCCCAGTCGCCTCAATGTAGAGGAGACCGCATCGGGAGCAACGGATACAATAAATGATATTAGTGGATGTGCAGGTAAAACTTTGATGGATGTGGAAGGCTCCTTTAGGGCCTTGGATAGAGGTGAGGGAGAAGGTGTGGGCACAGGTTTTATAGTTCCTGCGGTGGCAGGGGAAAGTGCCAGGATGGGAGGGTGGGTCGTAGGGGGGCGTCGACCTGACCAGTTCGTCACGGAGAGAACGGTCTTTGCGGAAGGCGGAAAGGGATGGGGAGGGAAATATATCCCTGGTGGTGGGGTCTTTTTGGAGGTGGCAGAAATGTCAGCAGATGATTTGGTTTATGCGAAGGTTTGTAGGGTGGAAGGTGAGCACCAGGGGCGTTCTGTCCTTGTTACGGTTGGAGGGGTGTGGTCTGAGGGCGGAGGTGCGTGATGTGGACGAGATGCGTTGGAGGGCATCTTTAACCACGTGGGAAGGGAAATTGAGGTCTCGAAAGAAGGAGACCATCTGGTGTGTTCTATGGTGGAGTTCTGCAGGGGGCAGTGTTAGGACCATAACCACTCACATTATCTATTAACAATCTAAACAAAGGAACTGACGGCAATGTTGCTAATTTTGCTGATGACTCAAACCCAGGTGGAAGGGCAAGTAATGTTGAAGAAGAGTCAAGGCTGCAGAAGGACTTGGACAGGCTCAGAGAATGGGCAAAGACGTAACAGGTGGAATACAATGTGGGAAGGTGTGAGGTTATACACTTTTTTTTCGAAGAATACAGGCAGAGACCATTTTCTAAATAAGTCAAGGCTTCAGAAATCTGAAACATGGAAGTCTTAGTTACAGGTTCTCTTAAGATTACCATGCAGGTTCAGTTGGCAGTCAGGAAGGCAAATGCAATGTTAGCATTCATTTCAAGAGGACTAGAATACAAGAGCAGGGATGTACACCCAAGGCTGGATAAGGTGATGGTTAGACTGCATTAGAGTATGTGTCCCGTATCAAAGGGAGGATATGCTGGCCTTGGAGGGAGTCCAGAGGAGATTCACAAGAATGATCTCGGAATAGAAGAGCTTGTTATATGAGGAGTGGTTGAGCACTCTGGGTCTATACTGGTTAGAGTTTAGCAAGATCTCACTGAAACATACAGAATATTGGGAAGCCTGTATAACAGTGAAAATGGAAAAGATATTTCTTCTAGTAGGCGAAACTAGGACCCAAGAATAGAGACGAGGAGGAATTTCTTGGCCAGAGGGTGGAACTCATTGCCACATACAACAGTGGAGGCCAAGTCATTGACTGTATTTAAGACATGAATAAGATTGGGTCTTGATTATTAAGGGGATCAAGGGCGATGGGAAGAAGACCGGAGAATAGGATTAAGAAAAACACCACCCATGATCGAATGGGCTGAGTGGTTTTGTATTTTCTTTCAACAAATTCCCGTGGCAGCTTCCTAGCTCTTAGTGAATACCATTGTTTTCCTCTTCCCAGAAAGCAGTGTGGGACAAGTAACCCAAGGCACTATTGATACTAAGGAAGGATAACAACATTAAACTCCATCTGGGACATGTGTCACCTAATGTCGCTCGGGTAACTCCTCGCTCATAAAACACATGAGCCTATTGTTACTGAAGCCCTCACAAGATCACTGAATTGGCCATCTTTCACAAAATGCATCAAACAATGAGTGCCCTCCCCTTACGGGAATGTAAAGCAAGCTAATTTTTCCACAGAGCAGACGTACTGACTAGGGGGTTTGTTAAGGGGTAAACAGAACATTCAAATAAGGTTGACCTTTCTGACAATGATTGAAAGTATGTTGAAATACACTAAAAGAATTTGTGAAACAGCACATAGTAATTTCACAGTCAGTGCAAAAACCCGAGAATCAGATGATTCAAATATTTGGAATGGTTTTTTTCAAGAATATCTATGTGATTTGAAGCTCTGTTTCCCATAAAAAGAATACTGAAAATTTTACATTATTACTCACTAAATGCCTTAGAAACAATGCCTTCTTCGGATTTGGGTGTGTCGTTGAAAGGTTTCTGAAGTATGCATCACATTGTGCAGACCAGAATTATCCTGAAATAATCTAATTCTCTGGAAGATGAGTTACAAGTATGCTTCTATTTAAAGGCAATCACAGTCATTTAACAAATGCTTTCTGGCAAATTTGACAGAGTTTCCTTTGGCTGGTGGGCAGGTTTTGGCAAACATTCACCCTTTGCCTCCCAGATACAGTACAAGATTTAAAAAAAAAACATGCATAACAAGCATCTCACCAGTGCTCCCTGAACATCCTTTAAGTATGAATGCTGGAGATCCAGTCCTTTCTGATTTAGAGACTTTGAACTGAGTCTTTTATTAGCTACATGCTGAGGAACACGGCTTTAAGTCATACAACACAGAAACAAGCCCTACACTGACCAACAAACACCAAACTACACTAGCCCCGGTTCCCGGCACATTTTAAGTGTTTGTCGAGATACTTCTTAAGTGTTGAGAGAGTAAGCTTCACACAGATTTTTCTGGTGATAATTCCTAACCTGTAGCCTTTTTGGTTGTTAATTTTAACAGATTATAAAAACAGTAGCGCATCACAAGAAAAAACTCCCAGTGTTTCTTGGTCGCTCGAAGAAGATTCTAGCAGAGACCATCATAAAATCATTGTGGCATAGACAGAGCTATACAAAGTTATGAAGGGCTTTCATAAAGTCAAGAAAGAAGGCAAGGCCCATGTTTAGATGTTGTGCATCATGATCTCAAGTCATCTGAAAATGCTTCATGGCCAGTGAAATATCTGCGCAACATGATCATTCTTGTAACGTAGGTAGCTAGGGTAAGCAATTAGAGACAGATTTAAGGTGAGGGGGAAAAAATGTAGGGTGAAAATAAGCAGGAATTATTTTTCTCTGCAGAGTTTCAATGAAGTAGTATTTATTTCCCAAAAGAGTGATGATGATATTCAGAATCATTTCTGAGAGGTTACAAAGATGAAGATGATAGATCTGGAGGGCTGTGGGGAAACAGCAGGAAATAGATCTACTTGAATAGCTCTTCAACGAGCTGCCTCTTTGATAAATGGCTTCCTCTCATGTTGTCTAATTCATTAGTGTTTGTTCCTTGTTCACTGCCAAAGAACAGTTTAACTCTGTATTAAACAATTGCACTGAGAAAAAGTTTGCACTATTTTATCTGCAATGTACCTACCAACACTGCAGTAAGTCAACACTTAAGCAGCTTGAAAGATGTCTTTGTATGTGGATACTGATATCTTGATCTTTTTTTCTGGAAAGGAAATATATAGTGGCATCTTTGAATCCATGCCAAAAGACCCACCTGTGTGACGTCAGCACTACTGAACGCCCAGTCTTGATGATGTCAAGAATTAGGTTCCACAGAAATCTCCGTGCCTTGGGATCCATTCCTGTCGTTGGTTCATCCTGAAATATAAAAAAAGCACAGTCATTTACAGAGTGTAGCGTTTATACTCACAAAATGCCTGTGAATGTGGAGAACAAGATATTGTTTGTCCAGGGGTACTTGGAAAACACTGCATGACAGTCATTTACCAAACCTCAAACATACAGGCCTGACAATGGCATGGTAAATATGCTTGGCAGAGGATAGTGTCACTTCCTCCTCCTTTGACAGTCACACCCTCTTACCTGTCATTTAATATCCTAATTTTCTATGGACTATGGATTATCCATGGACTATAAATATTTCTCAGGGGTTTCTTCACAGTTTTCTATCATTAGACTCTATATGATATATTTTCTTAACTTCCATTTGAAATGATCATATTCTCTCTCCTCTTAATAATTGCTGCCTCCATATAAACCCCTGGGCCACAGTCACAGCCTTTTGACCTTTCTACTTCATATCTTCGAGTCACGCCAATCATATCAGTCACAGATGAGACCATTTCTTATCACTTCTTTGTTTTGCTCTCAAAGGACACCTCACTGCCCCCTCCAAACCCGATAACTGTGTCCATACCTGGAAAGAAACTATACCCAACTCACTTACAAATTGCATTTCCAAAATCCCAGCATTCTAGCTTTTGGACCTCCGTTCACCAGAACGTTCTTCAGCCATGGATGTTTTCAAACATACCCTTACTTCCATTTTCAATACCTAGTCGTGATCAAAATCATTACTCTCTTTTACTCTGCCATTTCCCTGGTTCAGGCTCATGTCTACTTACTGAAGTCGACTACTTGCAGATTTCAGTAGTTATATTAGACATTTGGTTTAGCCAGTCACCATCATATCGGACTGGCCACTGGATTATCCTGGAATGCAAGGATCACTACAGGCTCCTTGTAACTAATGTAACTTTTCTTTAACCCTTCCTCCGTCTCTACCATCTCACCTTTTTTTTTCACAAACGTTGAGGACTTGTTTGTCACTTAAATCAAGACGATTGGATCTGCTTCCACCACTGCACCCTTCCCCCTGCTTTCTCTGACCTATCAGAAAAAAAACCTCCTCCATATTTACCTCCTACTCTATTCCTGAACGCTCATATTTTTCAAGTTTCTCTTGCATCTGCCTTCATGCCCTCTTGATCTTACTGATGAGGCCCAGCTCCCTTGATCCTATTTCCATTGAACTGTTGCCCTCCCAACTTCCCTCGCTGTCTACTGTGTAAGCTCATGGTGTTAACTGATTTTCTCTCCTTGCAGTCTCATCCCCAACCTCATTTTCCTCCTTTAAAATCTAACTCTTTGACCTAGCTTTTGCATGTTGCTCAGAAAGATGAAGGAAACCAAGCTTACTACAGAGTTAAATGACATAGCACGATCTTACTGAGTCCAATAATAATGATTTCTTAAGAAGCTTGTCACCATCCAGGGTAATGCAGCCTGTTTGACTGGCATCATATCCACAGATAACCACATCCTTTACCATCAAGGTTCCGTAGCAGAAGTATGTACCATTCAAGGTGCACTGCAGAAATTTAACCAATGCTACTTAGGTAGCATCTTAGATAAACCCACAACCACTGTGATCTAGAAGGACAGGGGCAGCAGATACATGGGAATACCACCCTCTGCAAGTTCCCCTCCAAGCCACTGACTATCCTGACTTAGAAATATAATCGCTGTTCCTTCAGTGTCAGATTCAGATCAGATTCCCCACAGTATGGAAACAGGCCTTTTGGCCCAACAAGTCCACACCAACCCTCCAAAGAGCAACCCAACCCAGACCCACTCCCCCATATTTACTCCTGACTAATGCACCTAATGCTACAGGCAATTTAGCACGGCCAATTCACCTAACCTGCACATCTGTGGGACTGTGAGATGAAACCAGAGCACCCGCAGGAAACCCACGCAGACTCCACACAGACAGCTGCCCGAGGTGGGAATTGAACTCAGGGTCCCTGGCACTGTGAGGCAGCAGTGCTAACCACTGAGCCACCATATCGTTGGGGCAAAAACGAACTCTCTCCCGGTCAGCATCGTGAGTGTACCCTCCATCACATGAATTGGAGTGGTTCAAGAAGGCAGCTCAACACAATGGCCCAACCAGCAATACTCACATCCTTAGAGCAAACCAAAAAAGACAAATCTCACATAGACTATTACAGAGGTAAATGAGAACCCATTATATACTGAAGGGGTTAACATTTGAGTAGATTGTTTTAAATATGGCAAGGAATCCATATTTATTTATGCACTGCTTGTGGAGAATTATTGGGCACGGAGAAATAGTCAGTAAGCACAACTAGTCCGTTCTGGTGCGATTCCAAATGGACCGGACCAAGCGTGATCAGGTTACCTGGGGACAATCACAAATGCTGCATCACTCAGTGCGTCCCGAAGTTGTAGCGCAGCATGTTGCTACTGAATCTGCACTAAGATTCTCCAATTGCTATTTCCATTTTCTTATATCTTTCACTTTGTGTGTGCCTTTAAAATGTATTTTCTGCTTCTTAATGAAGAATAGTATCGATTCTCAGTGCTCCCCACCACCGTGATATCTGGCGTGGCATTTCCAACCCATTCTCAGGGAAGTTCTACTAAATTTGAGACAGTGCATCAATTTCAATGGAAAACGTACAGCAATTTGAGAGTGCAGCCTTTCAAAGGTGATGCTTTGATCTATATCAATTTGCTTGTCTTTTTTGCTCTGGGAAACTTCCTTTCCCAACCTCTGTAAAGTCTATGTCAACTCCCAAGTGACGATTGTATTGAGTACTGAAAACTCAACAAAGTAAGTTGAACACTTTTTCTGGAAGCTGTTTGAGATTGTCAAATCTTCGTAATTAGCTAGAATGTTCAGTCAAACAAAGACTATTCCAAGAATTAGAGCTGCTTTACCATAGACCATGCAAGTATAAATGCCACATAAAAATTCAAATGCTATGTCTCTTTAAAAATAATAAGTATACTGAAGTGTATTTAAATATCCATGGATAGGGTCACTGTAGAAACTTAACTGGCAACATTCTTTTCAAGAAGTTTTAGCTCAGGGCAAAGTAAATTAATGCCATTAGTAGAAAGGGCTGTTTAACAATCTTCTTAATGACACTGCAACTTGTGCTTATGTCTAAGACACTGCACAATTTCTATCTTCGGCCATGAGGGAACCATAATATTGTTTTAGATTAGATTAGATTCCCTACAGTGTGGAAACAGGTCCTTCGGCCCAACCAGTCCACACCGACCCCCCAAAGAGTAACCCACCCAGACCCATTTCCCTCTAACTAATGCACTTAACACTATGGACAATTTAGCATGGCCATTCCCTGACCTGCACATCTTTGTGACTGTGGGAGGAAACCGGAGCACCCAGAGGAAACCCACGCAGACAAGGGGGGGGAAAGTACAAACTCCACACAGACAGTCACCCAAGGCTGGAATCGAACCTGGGACCCTGGTGCTGTGAGACTACACCATGAGCTACCATGCCCCCCCCTCTTCCATTAAGACAGTGGTGAAGATATGCTTTTTGAATCAAGGCAGACAAACTAAGACTTTTTTCTTGTATTCGACACTTGGAATCCACAATGAGTGCACATTCGCATGGCCAGGTGGACTCCGAAACTGCTCAGGTAACAGCGCTTAGAACATCCTGACCTTGATGGAACAACTCTGGAACTTGAAGGCGACCCACTGATCTGCTGCATTCCGAGCCTATTTGTGACCCTTACCAGAAAAATTAAAGAAGGATAGCCGATCAAAGCAATGGCGGTCGAGAGCTTCCTTTTGTTGCCACCACTGTATGTCCCTGCAGGCTTGTCTGCGTATTTTGTGAGTTCCAGTTTATCGAGGGCCCAGTTTATAACCTAGAGGAATGGAATCAAGAAGTGAAGAAGCTTGTGTAAGCTTGAAGCAGAAAAATAAATTCCTGTCGGCAGGTTTTTAAAACCAGTGAGAGTGGCAAGAATTTTCAAGTCAACTAACTTGTTAATAAACACTTCTCAAGAAATAATAACAATAATAAATAGCACAATACATCCTTTCTAATATTTTTATTCCATTTTCTGTAAGCACCATCTTAGCCCTCTCAATCACTCTTCAATTCCAGTCAGTTATGTGCGCTGAGGGAATATGCCCAACCAAACTCTTCTTTCAGAGAAACACTATGGCCAGCTGTTAGAGGGCATATTTACAACAGCACTTCTGTGACCAGTGGTGTTGGTTCCACTGCTTTTTGTCATTTATATAAATGATTTGGATGTGAACATAGGAGGTATGGTTAGTAAATTTTCAGATGACACCAAAATTGGAGGTGTAGTGGCCAGCAAAGAAGATTACCTCAGAATACAACAGGATCTTGATCAGATGGGCCAATGGGTCAAGGAGCAGCAGATGGAGTTTAAGTTAGATAAATATGAGATGCTACAATTTGGCAAGGCAAATCAGAGCAGAACTTATACATTTACTGGTAAGGAACTAGGGAGTGTTGCTGAACAAAGATGTCTTGGGTACAGGTTCATTGTTCCCTGAAAGTGGAGTTGAGGGTAGACAGGGTCATGAAGAATGCATTTGGCTTTGCTTGCTTTTATTGGTCAGTGCATTGAGTATAAGAGTTGGGAGGTCATGTTGCGACTCTACAGGACGTTGGTTAGGCCACTTTTGGAATACTGCATTCAGTTCTGGTTGCCGTTCTATTGGAAAAATGTCGTAAAACTTTACAATGATGGTTGGAAGGTTTGAGCTTAGGGAGAGGCTGATTAGGCTAGGGCTAATTTCCCTGGAACATCAGAGGTCAAGGGGTGACCTTATAGAGGTTTATTAAACCATGAGGGGCACGGATAGGGAAAATAGACAAGGTATTTTTTCAGAGAATAGGGGAGTCCAACATGAGAGGGCATAGGTTTAAGGTGACTGGGGAAAGATTTAAAAGGGACATTTTCATGCAGAGGGTGGTGCCTGTATGAAATGAGCTGGCAGAGGAAGTGATGGAGGTTGGTACAATTACAACATTTAAAAGGCATCTGCATGGGTACATGAATAGGAAGTGTTTACAAGGATATGGGCCAAATGCTGGCAAATAGGACTAGACGAATATAGGATATCTGGTCGGCACAGACAAGTTGGATCAAAGAGTCTGTTTCTGCGCTGTCTGACATTATGACTCTACAAAAGTTCCTGTTGAGACTTTAAGAAATTCTTAGCTTCCAGCCTGGTACCAAGGAGCAAACAGTCAATATTTCACTGATGTATTCTGGTAATATTGTGGCTGGAACATAAAGTGGCTTCATATAACCCCATTATTTGTACTGTATATTTATGGAACTACTGAGGCAAGTTCACTTCATTTTATGCTCCAGGCATTCAATGGACAATTTTATTGTTACTAAAGAATACATAACTGCTGTTGTTTCATTCCAAGTATTCACAGGAAGATATTCTCTTGTGGTTTTGAGAAAAGAGACCTATAAACCACTTCACTCTCTATTTTAGATGACACTGGAAATTTTCTTCCTTCAGTTAAAGATTATCATGCGCACCCTCCCAATGGACTACTTTCCATTGACATAACAAGTTAAATGGATCAACTTTTGCATAATGAAAAACTCTTGGATGAGGAGTAAATGTTTCACCCTGTAAATGGTTACTTTCTGTAATTTCATGCAATAAATATCGCTTAACAATAAAAGCTGCTCTGTGGTCTCACTGACACAGGTTTACACCAAAATTCTCATTATGCTTTCTGCTGGTTTCCCTCAAATCTCCACAGGATTGCACCAATAAACAAGCCAAAAAACTTCATTAATAAGTTGTAGCTATCCATAGAAACTGCATATTTTACTGTGTGAATGTAAGTTTCTTTGTGATATAGCGATAACGCCTGATATGAAACTCAGTCATAAACAGATCGGATATGACCATTAATGGAAGATCAAGGAGATGAATGAGGAGGAGGTAGAGGAGAAGATGTTCAGCACCTTCATCTGCTTGGTCATCCACAGAACCTCTACAGTGTGGAAACAGGCTATTCAGCCCATCGAGTTCACACGAACATCATGCGCCTTCCCCAAAGAGCATCCCACCATGCTGACCTCTAACCTTGCATTTCTAATGGCCAGTCCACCTAGCTTGCACAACTCTGAAGACTATGTAGCAACTTAACATGGCCAAAATATCTAGCCTGCACAACTCTGAAGACTATGTAGCAATTTAGTATGGCCAATCCATGTAGCCTGTATATCTTTGGGTCCAGCGAAGAAACTGGAGAACGTGGAGGAAACCCATGCAGACACGGGGAGAATGTTCAACCTCCACTACGATAGTTCCCCGAAGCTGGAATTGAACCCAGGTTGCTGGTGCTGAGAGCCAGCAGTGCTAACCACTGAGCTTCCCTGCCATCCCTACCATTCATTTGATGGATGGTCCATCTGATAGAATTTCTGTCCTTAATAACCACCACCCCCAGGCTGAACAGGCATCTGTTTACCTCCATCTTGAAAGTATTTCTGTAACTCCCATCTCAGAGTTCATAACTTGAACAACCTACCAAGGATATAAAGATATACTCCTGCGTCTTGAAAGGGCAACGTCTAATTTTAAAACCGCACTCCTCAGTTCTGAACTCCTCCACAAGTTTAAAAAAAAGTGTCCTTTCCGCGGACACCTTGTCACAACAAAGAACAAAGAAATTTTACAGCCCAAGAACAGGCCCTTTAGCCCTCCAAGCCTGTACTGATCCAAATCCACAGTCTACACCTATCGCCCAATTCCTCAGGATCTGTATCCCTCTGCTCCCCACCTACTCATGCATCTGTCCCGATACACCTTAAATGAATCTACCATGCCTGCCTCCACCACCTCTGCTAGCAACGCATTCCGGGCGCCTACAACCCTTCGTGTAAAGTACTTGCCGAGTGTATTCGCCCTTAAACCTTTTTCCTCTCACCCTGAACATGTGACCTCTCATTATTGAATCCTTCACCCTGGGAAAGAGCTTATCTCTATCCACCCTGTCTATACCCTTCATGATTTTGTAGACTCAATCAGGTCCCCCCTCAATCTCCTTTTTTCTAATGAAGACAATCCTAACCTACTCAACCTCTCTTCATTGCTAGCATCTTTCATACCAGGCAACATCCTCGTAAACCTTCTCTGCACCCTCTCGAAAGTGTCCACATCCTTTTGGTGGTGACCAGAACAGTACGCAATATTCTAAATGTGGCCGAACCAAAGACTTGTACAATTTTAACATGACCTGCCAGCTCTTATACTCAACACCCCGTCCGATGAAGGAAAACATACCATATGCTTTCTTGACCACTCTATCCATCTGTGCAGCGATCTTCAGGGTACAATGGACCTGAACTCCCAGATCTCTCTGCCCATCAACTTCTCCCGTTTACAGTATAGTTCGCTGTAGAATTAGACCTTCTGAAACGCATCACGTCACACTTGCCTGGATTGAACTCCATCTGCCACTTCTCTGCCCAACTGTCCAGTCTATCTATATTCTCCTGCATTCTTTGTCAGTCCCCTATGCTTTCTGCTCCTCCACCAATCTTCAAGTGATTTGCACACTTACTGATCAGACCACCAATGACCTCTCCCAGATCACATATGTATATTACAAACAACAGTAGCCCAGCACTGATCCCTGTGGAACATCATTGGTCACCTTTCTCCATTTCGAGAAACACCCTTCAACTACTACTCTGTCTCCTGTTGCTCAACCAGTTCTTTATCCACCTAGCTAGAACACTCTGCACACCATGTGACTTCACTTTCTCCATTAGCTTACCATGGGGAACCTTATCAAATGCCTCCCTAAAGTCCACACACATGAAATCTACAGCTCTTCCTTCATCTATCAACTTGGTCAGTTCCTCAAATAACTAGATCTTTCCTACACAAAACTATGTTGCCTATCACTGATAAGCCCAGCCCATTCTCTTCCAACTATAAATAGATGTTACCCCTTAGTACCTTCTCCAACAACGTTCCCACCACTGACATTAGGTTCACTGGGCTGTAGTTACCTGGAATATCCTTACCACCCTTTTGAACAGGGGGGACATTAGCAACTCTCCAGTCCTCCAGCACCTCACCTGTATTTAAGGATGCTACAAAGGTATCTGTCAGGGCCCCAGCTCTTGCCTCTCTTGCGTCCCTAAGCAACCTGGGATAGATCCCATCTGGTCCTGGGGATTTGCCCACCTTAATATCCTTTAGCCTACCTGAAACATCTTTCCTCCTTATGTCAATGTGATCCAGAGTAAACAAACATCTATCTCTAATCTCAACATTCATTCATGCCCCTCTCCTCAATGAGCACTGATGCAAAGTAATCATTGAGAGTCTCACCCATTTTCTCAGGTTCAACACAATCTTTCTTCCTTATCCTTTAGTGGACCAACCCTTTCTCTAGTTACCCTCATGCCGCTTTTGAATAAAAAGCCTTAGGATTTTATTTCATGACCCATTTTAGTCTGCTTGATTCCTCATTTAAGATTGGTCCTACCATCCTGATTTTCCTCCAAAGCCTGTTCTGTTCTTAGATGCCTGGACATTATGTACATTTCCCTTTTCCTCCTGGTTAGTTGCATAATTTCTCCTGTCATCCACAGTACACGAATCTTGCCTTTCCTATCCATTGCTTTCAAAGGGACATGCCTATCTTGTACGATCTTTGAAAGCCTTCCACATACCAAATGTGGACTTTTATTCAAATAGCTGCCTCCAATCCACATTTCCCTGCTCCTGCCGATTTTTGATATAATTGGCCTTGCCCAGTTTTGTACTGTTCTCTTAGGACCACTATCATTTTTGTTTATGGATATCCTAAAACTTACAGAATTGTGGTCAGTGTTCCCAAAGAAATCCCCTACTGCAACTTCTATCACCTGACCTGGATCATTCCCCAACACCAGGTCCAATATGGCCCCTTCCCTAGTTGAACATAATTCTCAGGAAAACTTGCCTGGATGCTCCTTACAAATTTTGCCCCATACAGACCTCTGACACGAAGTGTATCCCAGTCAATGTTGGGAAAACTAAAATCTCCCATCACCACTATTCTGTTGTCTCTACATCTTTCCATAATTTGTTTACCCATTTGTTTTTCTACTGCACGCTCACTGGTGGGAGGCCTGTAGTACAACCCCAACAATGTAACTGTAACCTTATTTCTCAGCTCTACCCATAATGCCTCGCTGCTCAAGCCCTCCATAGTGTCCTCCTTTAGTACAGCCTTGATATCATCTCTGACCAGCAATGCAACCCCTCCCTCCCTTTTACTTCCCTCCTGTCCTGTCTGAAACATCTATATCCTGGAACATTTAGTTGTCAATCATGGCGTTCCTTCAACCAAGTCTCTGTGATTTTAGGATCATATACAATTCAGTAAAGTCAGCCCTTACTCTTCTAAACCCCAGTGGAAATAAGCCCAGTCTGTCAACCTGTCTTCACAGGACAACCAGCTCATTCGAGGCTAATTCCTGTAATCCTCCTCAGAACCAACTCCAATGTATTGGCATCCTTCCTTAAATAAAGAGACCAAAATCATATTTGAGATGTGGTCTCAACAATATGTTCAATGCTTCTGTAACAAATGTGATGGTGCTGTAGCTTTAAGGGGTTATTTTGTCCGGGTTTTTTTGAAGAGAGGTTTTAGGACAGAGATGCCCAGCTGTCTACTTGGAGAGCCAGTAAATTAAATAGCTTGTGAGGCCTTAGTCTTTTTTTTTAAGGCTGAAACAATAGAAGCAGCCTGGATGGGTATTGCCAACTCTCAGAGACCAGGATCTCTAGTTTGTTTTAGTTTTGGGGTTTAGCGTTACGCAGTTGCTGTTGTGGGCTTGAAGAAGTAGAAGATATCTTTGCCCTCTCTCGGTTACAGCAAGAAGCTGGGGTTCTTTCTACTGCTGGGTTGGTGTGGAATACATTAATTTTTCTGAATTTTCCTTTTTACGTTTATGGGATGTTATTATATTGGAACAGTTAATTAGCAATAGTTGCTATATCTTTTATTCTGTTAAGATTTCCAATGGTGTTAAGTTATTTCTTTTGTTGTATTTTAACTCCAATGTTTAAATACATTGTATTTTGCTTAATATCGAGTAGTTTGACCAATCAAGCTGCACCTGGAAAACAGCACAAAATATTTGCCTTTAAAATAAGGAAACATAAGGGTCTAGGCTACCTTCTTTAAATATTTTGAGGGGTCTGATCTATCCCATAACACAAAGATTGTTTTCCATCAACCATCTTAATCACTTATTGTATCTACACACTAGCTCATGCACTGGACAACTAGTTCCCTCTGGACCTTGGGATTTTGCAATGATTCCCCAATTAGTTGATACCCTGCTCTTTCAAGAGTCCTGCCAAAAAGAACAACTTCAATATTTTTCACGTTATACTCTAGCTGCCAGATGTTTTGCCCACTCACTCAACCCACCAATACCCATCTTTATGTCTTCTTCAGGACATGCTTTCCTACTATCTTTGTACCCTCTGCAAATGTACCTACCATGCCTTTGTTCTCTTCATTTAGTCGCTGACATAAATTACAAAAGATTAATGGTCCAGTGTAGTACCTTGCTGGACAATGTCCTTCCAAGTAGAGAAATGCATACCCCTCTTCTTCCAGTCAGCCTGTCTTCTGTCCATGTTAATATGTTATCTACACACTATAAGCTCTTACTTCATGTAATAACTTTTCATCTGGTACATTGTCAAATACTTTTTGGAAATCAAATTATAGTACTTCTACATTGCCCTTTACCCACAGCACCTGCTCCTAGTTCAAAGAGTTCCAATAAATTCCTTAAACTTGATTTCCTGTTCACAAAACCATATCAAGTCTTCCTGATTATCTTGAGTTTTTCTAAGATATAACTCTCATCAACATTCTGTTCACACACCTCCCCCATGACAGATGTCTAGCTAACTGGCCTACAGTTTCCTGTTATCTGCCTCTCTCCCTTCTTATGCAGAGACGCTATATTTGCTATTTTACAGCCTGATGGATCTTTTGAGAACCTAGCAGATGTTGGAAAATTAACACCAACATTTCGATTACATCAACAGGAACCTCTTTTAACACTCTAAGGTTAAATCCATCAGGATAGAATCATAGAGTCATATAGCATAGAAACAGAGCCTTCAGTCCAACAAGTCCATAATCCCAATCTAAACCAGTCCCACCTGCCCGTATCTGTACTATCCCTTCAAACGTTTCTTATTCATGTACTTATCTGCCTTTTAAATGTAACTGTACCCACATCCACCACTTTCTCTGAAGGTTCATTCCACATACGAACCAATCTCTGTGTAAAAAAAAAAATGCCTCTCATGTCTTTTTTAAATCTGTCTCCTCTCATCTTAACAATATGCCCCACAGTCTTGAAATTTCCCATCCCAGGGAAAATGCATCTGCTATTCACCTTATCCAAACACTTCATGATTTTGTAAACCTCTACAAGGTCAACCCTCAAACTCCTAGGCTCCAGGGAAAAAAAAAGTCCCAGCCTATCCAACCTCTCCTTATAACTCAAACCCTCCAGTCCCAGCAACGTCCTGGTTAATCTTTCCTGAACCCTCTCCAGCTTAATAATATCTTCCCTATAACATGGTGACCAGAACTGGACACAGTACTCCAGAAGAGGTCTCACCAATGTCCTGAACATCTCAACATAACATCCCAACTCCAATACTCAAAGTTATGCTTATTTGTGCTTGTCATTGAGCTCTATCATTTTGTTTTGTTGTGAAAGCTGGGTGCTTTCAGATATATTTTTGGCATTTAATTGTCACAATAAAATCTAGCCTTCAGTGTCATATATGCTTAGGTTATTTTCATTGTCCCTTCCTACCTTCATTTCCTATGTTAGTATTTTCCTCTCATGTCTTGACTACATTTCGTGATTCACTCTATCTCCATAAGCTCAATAAAACATTAATTTATATAATACTGTATAGAAAAATAATGTAATTACATAATGCAATAATACTGTATGTTGTAGTCAGGATCGTGATTCTGTCATAACCGAGACTCCATTTTAACACAACTTCAGAGAAATGCTTCAGACTCAAGCATTTAGTTTGCCATTTAATTCCCTTTGACAATGATGTACACGTTTTGTGCACCCATTACATTGAATGGATGATTAGTTTGGACCCTACCAAACGTGAATTAAAAGATAATGCTGGCATAGAGCAGAATGGCTGAACGGCCTGTGTGTGAGGGGAACAATAAATTTTATGTAATACTGATGTGTGATTTGTGGCCCTCTACCCGACTCTCACCCGCTCTTCATCTTTCCAGGGGACTCCACGCAGCCTGGTGTAGAGCTCCATGTGCTCCCGGGCTGTGAGCTCATCGAAAAGAGCATCAAACTGTGGACAGTAGCCGATACTCTGCTGCACCTTGAGCAGGTCCTTGAGAATACTGCAACAGACAACAAACAGGAAGGTGGGTGTAGTACAGTGCTGCCTTGCATGGTTGCGCTTATCTCTGAATTTCTCCTTTGAAGCTAAGGCTGAAATCAATGACTGAGAGTTGACCTAATAGATAGACATAGAGAGATAGGAAGAAAGGGGGGTGGGTTGGGGGGAAAAGAGAGAGAGAGAGAGAGAGGGAGAGAGAGAGAAAGAGAGAGAGAGAGAGAAAAACACAGAGAGAGAGAGAGAGAGAGAGAGAGAGAGAGAGAGAGAAAAACACAGAGAGAGAGAGAGAGAGAAACAGAGAGAGAGATAAGGGGATGGGGGGAAGAGAGAGAGCGAGAGAGCGAGAGAGAGAGAGAGAGAGACGGGGGAGGGAGAGAGACAGAGAGAGAGAGAAAGATAGATACATGCATACATATAGTGCAAGAAAGACCCTTTGGCCCAATGAGTCTGCAATGATAATAACTACCGCTAAAAGTGCGCTAATCCCAATTTCCTGCACTTGACCCATATCCTTGAATATTATGATAGTTTAAGAGCTCGTCCAAATATTTTTTAAAAGGTTGTAAGGTTTCCAGCCTCCACTACCTTCCCAGGCAGTGTATTCCAGATTCCCACCATCCACTGAGTGAAAAGGTTTTTTCCCCCCCAAAATCCCCTCGGAATCTCCTGTCCTATACGCTATGATCAAGCACCTTCCTTTTTCTGGCAAAAGTAGGCCACTCTGTTCAGCTTAGATTCCCTACAGTATGGAAATAGGCCCTTCGGCCCAACAAGTCCACACCGATCCTTCGAGGAGTAACCCACCCAGATTCGTTCTCCTACCCTAATTTACCCCTGACACTACAGGCAATTCACCTGGCCTGCACATCTTTAGATTGTGGAATGAAACCGGAACACCCGGAGGAAACCCACGCAGACGCAGGGGAATGTGCAAACCCCACACAGACAGTCACCCAAGGCGGGAATTGAACCCGGGTCCCTGGTGCTGTGAGGCAGCAGTGCTAACACTGAACCACCGTGCTGTTGATTTACCTGTTTCCATTCACAAAGGCCTCTCCGCCTGTTGTACTCTCGTCGCCAGTCAGCATCTTGAATGTTGTTGTCTTCCCGGCTCCGTTCACTCCCAGCAACCCAAAGCATTCTCCAGGACGCACACCTGTACATAAACGATCTACCGCGAGGATTCTGCCCATCCTCCGAGACTTGTACACCTGGAGGTGGCACAGATAGAATGACTGTCAAGTCTGAATGTTAGTTTTCTGATTTTATCATCCAGTCACTGAATATAACTCGTAGATACATGACCTCTATTAATCATTAGCCAGGAATTTCTGTACATTTAGAAAGCTTGGCATAATTGATCTATTGTAGCCTCCTGAATGGTATATTTTTATGGATGACATCCAAACTTTTTGAAGAAGAGGCACATTTGTTGGGGAATTCAATGTATATTAGAAATAGCCCTAAGATGACTGTTTATCTCAGCTGTGTTATGCCTCACGGTCAGGATATCAATGCAACCTTAGGGGTTCATTATGTCAGTATGTCTTATAGGAACATGCTGATATCATCAGCATGTCAGTGTGTGACAAGAAGGGATAAATGCCACAGACTCTATCTGAGCTAGAATCACGTAAAGCATGATGTAGTATTGGAAGCATTTGACGATGTGCAACTTCATAGTTTAATGCTAATCCTGACATACATGTGCTTGTTGATGTAATATATGTGCGTTAAAGCTGTAATATATGTGCTTTAAAGCTGTAATATTTATTAGATTCTTCAACAGCACAAATTCCACACCCAGTTTCCCATTTTACAGATAACATAAGCTGTTTCAGGTAAAATACCATGCTAGAGGCAATCTCTCCGTACAGAATAACACTGCACAGGAGACGGCTATTTACCCCATTATGCCTGTGTCGAATCCTTCAAAGAATTGTCTATTTATATTCTCTTCCATGCCTCATTATCTGTAGACTTCCTTCAAGCATTTATTTGATTCTCTTTTGAAAATTATTATTGAATCTCCTGCTGCCACCCATTTCATGTCGTACACTCCAGATCATAACCCACCTTTTTTGTCTAAGGCTTAGGTGGAGTTACACAGAGTATGGACAGCACAAAAACCTATAGATGCACCACAGAAAGCATTCTATTTGGATGCATTGTGGCTTGGTACGGCAACTATGCTGCCTAGGACTGTAAAAAACACAGATATTTGTGTAGGCAGCCCAGAATGTAAAAAAATGAGGTCTGCAGATGCTGGCGATCACAGCTGAAAATGTGTTGCTGGTTAAAGCACAGCAGGTTAGGCAGCATCCAAGGAACAGGAAATTCGACGTTTCGGGCATAAGATTCCTGATGAAGGGCTTATGCCCGAAACGTCGAATTTCCTGTTCCTTGAATGCTGCCTACACAGATATTTGTGTAGGCAGCCCAGAATGTAAAAAATGAGGTCTGCAGATGCTGGAGATCACAGCTGAAAATGTGGTGCTGGTTAAAGCACAGCAGGTTAGGCAGCATCCAAGGAAAAGGAAATTCGACGTTTTGGGCATAAGATTCTTGATGAAGGGCTTATGCCTGAAACGTTGAATTTCCTGTTCCTTGGAAGCTGCCTAACCTGCTGTGCTTTAACCAGCAACACATTTTCAGCCCAGAATGTAAGCCAAATTTCCACCTATTCACTCCATCTGTACTTCTCACTGCCTTGGAGAGGCAGCTAACATCATTAAAGACCCCTCTCACTCCAGTTATAATCTCTTCTGTTGGGCAGGTGATATAAAAGCTTAAAGACATGTATCAAGAGGTTCAAGATTAGCTTCTTCCCCGCTGTTATGAGATTCCTGAACGGACCTCTCAAATTTCAAATGCAATGTTGATCTTGTTTTTTGTGCACCTTCTTTGCAGCTGTAACTGTATTTCTCATCCTTTTCTATTACCCTAATGCACTTGGTAACGCATGATCTGCCTGCGTTGCACGCAAAACAAAACTTTTCACTGAACCTAGGTACATATGACAATAATAAATCAAATCAAATCAGGTCAGACAGCCCAACTAATTCATTCATGTTCCACTCAAATGTCGTTCTATTCTTCCGAATTTTTCGCATGTTACCTCTGGTTTTATTTGCAGATGACCTTAATTCTGTATCCTCTGGTTACTGACCCTCTGTTACAGAATACAATATCGCCTATTTCATTTCTTTGGTTTTACTATTATCCTTTTATGAAATGTGGGCACTGTTGGCAAGATGTTAATTTCTCATTGTCCTTGAACCAAGTGGTTTGCTAGGCCAAGTCAGACAGGAGCTAAGAGTCAACCACATCGCTGCAGGTCTGCAGTCACATGTAAACCAGACCAGGTAAAGATGGCAGATTTCATTCCTTAAAGATGATTAGTAAACCACTTGGCTTTTTGCAACAATCAACAGTGGCTACAAAATTGCTATGAGACTAGCTTTTTAAATTGCAGATTATTTTTTTAAAACTGAATTCAAATTTCACCATCTGTCAAAGTGAGATTCAAACACATTTCCTTAGAACATTAGCCAGGAACACTAGATTACTAGTCCAGCGACAATACCGTTCTGTCATGGTCTATCCTTAAAGTTCAGGATTTAGAATATCAAAACTCATAATGATTTTCAATAAGCGGTTAAATCTCCACTAACATTACTGCTCACAGGAGGATCAGAAATATTTCAGTGCAATCTAAGTTGCCATTCTGCAGGCAAGTCATTACATTGAGACTCTGTGTCTCCTCTCAGGTAGGTGTAAAGGAGCTAAGGCACTATTTCTATAAATAATGGACTCCCACACACACACATCCCTCAATCAACATCAATTCAATACATTATTCACTAGTCATTAGCACACTGCCATTGTGGGATCTTGCTGTGTAGTGGATAGCATGGGCAAGTTGGGCCAAAGGAGCTGTTCCATGCTTTAGATCTCTATGATTCTATGACTTGACTATTCTGTTCCCTAAGTTGAGGCAGACTTTGCAATCAGTAATGAAATAAAAACAATGCTTGCTGGCATTATCCTTGCAGTTTCTATAAACATTTGTGGGCTCTTTCATAGCGACCAGGCTGCTGAAACAATGGTGTACCCTGTGGATCTGGGATCTGTGCGTTTAGAAGTCTCTTTGACCAAAGATACTGAAGTATCCATACTGGAATCCAGTATCACTGCAGAACTACAAGTTAGACTATTCAATTCAATTTGGAATCAGGAAGCAAAGTAATGAGAGGGAATGTAGTAAGGAAAACATTGGAAATAAAAGTACAAATTATTTTAAATATATTTTTAAAATCTCTCACAGTAATTAAAATCTGAAGGGAAGACAGTTGACTCTTGTAAATGTAAATGTAGAGCATAGGACACTTTGTTTGGGAATAATTAAGATGTGTCACACCTTAAAAAAAAGTTTACATTTCAATGGATGAGTCCTGACATTTCTCCTGTGGTTAATGAGGGTCCAGATGATTGTCTCTAATAAGAGAGCAGCCTACGTTCCCAGTAGGAATATGGTGACTTCAACTTTCCCGGAACATCCCACACTTTTGTTTTAGAATTCTTACAGTGTGAAAACAGGCCCTTCAGCCCAACAAGTCCACTCCGAAGAGTAACCCACCCAGATCCATTCCCCTACTATTCTACATTTTCCCCTGACTAATGCACTTAACCTATATAACCCTGAACACTTTGGGCAATTTAGCATGGCTAAATCACCTGACCTGCACATCTTTGGATTGTGGGAGAAAACCGGAGCACCCGGAGGAAAACCACGCAGCCATGGGGAGAATGTGCAAACTCCACACAGACAGTTGCCCAAGGCTGGAATCAAACTTGGGTCCCTGGCGCTGTGAGGCAGCAGTGCTAACCACTGAGCCACGAACACACTTCATGTGTTGCAGTGCCAAGTCATTTGGAGTCATCGAGTCATACAGCACAGATTCAGACCCTTTGGTCCAATCAGTCTACGCAGATGATAATCCCAACTTAAACTAGTGCTACCTCCCTGCTCCTGGCCCATATCCCTCCAAACATTTCCTATTCACGTAATTATCTAAATGTATTTAAACATTGCAATTATATCCACATCAAACACTTCCTCTGGAGGTTAATTCCATATACTGTGTAAAAAATTTTGCTCCTCAGGTCTTTTTAAATTTCTCTCCTCTCAAATTAAAAAATGTGCCCCCCATCCTTGGAAAAAGACAACAACCATTAATCTTATCTATCTCCCTCACTATTTCAGAAACTTCTATAAGGTTGAGTGAAGCTTCAAGAGGTGCAGGATAACTGGATACTAGCAACCTTAACATGTGTGCAGGCTGACAACAGAATTTGCTCTCTGATTTACTCCTTGAAATCAAACTTAAGTGGCAATAGTCACACAGTCTTTGCAACCACAAAGACTGAACCAATACAATAGCAATAATTAATTTGCTCATGAGATGTGGGCATTGCTGGCTGAGTCAGCGTTTATTGTCCTTCCCCAATTGCCCAGAGTGTAGCTGATGGCCAAATTAAATGGTGTGGATCTGGAATCACATGTAGGCCAGACCCGGTGAGGACAGCAGATGTTTGTCCATATAAGAACCGGATGGGATTTAATGACACTCAACAGAACCATTACATTGACTGTTTTTTTTAGATCTATTTCATTGAATTCAAATACTACCAGCTTGCATTGTGGGATTTGAAACCCATGTCTCCAGAACATTAGCCCTGGGTTCTGGACTGTCATTACCACTATGCTAACACCTCAATCACAAACTGTAAAGTATCTTGGAATGCCTTCAGCCACACTAGAACACAACATTAGGAACAACAGGCTGCTCAGTCCCTCGAGATGAGGTTTATAAGATCATGAGGGGTATGGATAGCATGAACAGCCAAGATTTGGAGATGCTGGTGTTGGACTGGGGTGTACAAAGTTAGAAATCACACAACACCACGTTATAGTCCAACAGGTTTAACTGGAAGCACACTAACTTTCGGAGCATCACCTGATGAAGGAGCGTCGCTCCGAAAGCTAATGTGCTTCCAATTAAACCTGTTGGACTATAACCTGGTGTTGTGTGATTTTTAACTGTAAACAGCCAAGGTCTTCTTCCCAAGGAGAGTCCAAAACTAGAGGGCATAGGTTTAAGGTGAGGGGGAAAGGTTTCAAAAGGGACCTGAGGGATAACTTTTTCACACAGAGGGCAGTGCATGTATGGTATGAGCTGCCATAGGAAGGTTAAAATTAGAGGTTTAATAGAGTTGATACAATTGTAACACTTAAAGGGCATTTGGATGGGTACATGAATAGGAAAGGTTTAAAGTGATATGGGCCAAATGCTGGCAAATAGGACTAGATTAATCTAGGATATCCGGTCGGTGTGGACAAGTTGGGCCAAAGGGTCTGTTTCTGTGCTGTTTGACTGTACAGATTGGTTCAACCAGTCAAAAAGATCCCAGCTGATTTGATGTGGCCTGAACTCCAGTTTCTTGCCTGTCCCTTATAATCGTGAACTCCTTTATGAACCAAAATTCCAACTCACCCTTGCAGCAGTTCAATGATCCTGCCTCCACTACTTGCTGAGGAAGAAAATTCCAAACAATAATAACCCTTTGGGAGAAAAGAAATCCTTCTGATCTCCATGTTAAATGAGACACTCTTATTCCGAAATTTTATCCCAATTCAGATTCCATAACGAGGAGAAACTCTTATTACCACACCTTGTTAAGTTCTCCTTGAATCTTCGTCATTCACCTAACCTCCAATGGATATAATCCCAACGTTTTCTCAGAAGGTAATCCTGTTACCCCAGAAACAGCTCCCATTGTAAGAATGCTGGGCATGTGGTGCAAAGGCATTCAGAAATGGAAGTGTTCCCTTCAAAGAGACAGTATTCTCAATGTTCCCATTTCACTTTGCTTTACCTTTGTCAGGTTCTGAATTTTAAGAACGTCAGTATCTGCATCTCCTCGCAGCACACGTCTCCTCTCGTTCCCCACATCGATATCATCATCTTCTATTGGCTTGTTAGAAACTGGCAAGCGCCTGTTAGGCACAAGGAGGACTCAATAATGTGATGAAGCAAAATAGACTTTCCAAAGCAAATACAATTCCATACGCTCCTGATCGAAGTGCATACATTATATACAGTAGCATGCTCAAGAGAAATCACAAGATTACAATAGATGCTTGGTTAAAAAGATCCTAGAAACCATTTATCACATTGTCAACAATAAATCAGCACTAATTTGAGAGTTGAATGCCCCTATCTCACCATCTCCTTGTTCAACTTTCCCATCATTGCAAAAATGATCAGAGTCCTTATCCAATAGATTAGATTACTTACAGTGTGGAAACAGGCCCTTCGGCCCAACAAGTCCACACCAACCCGCTGAAGCGCAACCCACCCATACCCCTACATTTACCCCTTACCTAACACTACGGGCAATTTAGCATGGCCAATTCACCTGACCCACACATCTTTGGACTGTGGGAGGAAACCGGAGCACCCGGAGGAAACCCACGCAGACACGAGAACGTGCAAACTCCACACAGTCAGTCGCCTGAGTCGGGAATTGAACCCGGGTCTCAGGCGCTGTGAGGCAGCAGTGCTAACCACTGTGCCACCGTGCCGCCCATTATTCAATGCTGATGGTTCCAAATTTTCTGCTAAATGCCATGATGCCTGAAGTCATTGTTTTTGGTTACTGCTCCAAATTCCATTCCCTAGCAATCAACTTTGCCCCTCTCTGTAGCAAATGTCTTGAGACTGATCCAGACCATTTGCAACTTTGGTGACATATTTGACCCCAAAATGAACTTCTGGCTAAATGCAGGCCATCCCAAGTATCAGCTATTTCTATCTCCTGAATACTGGTTGAGTGCTGCATTTTATTTGAGATACATTCACAGGATGAGGATGGAGATGGAGATCAGAGTCGAGAGTGTATTGCTGGAAAAGCACATCAGGTCAGGCACGTCAGAGGGGCACTTATGCCTGAAATGTCGATTGTCCTGCTCCTCGGATGCTGCCTGACCTGCTGTGCTTTTCCAGAACACACACACGACAGTTCAGAGTAAGCCACATTGCTATGGGTCTGGAATCACACATAGGTCAGACCAGGTGAGGAAGGCAGATTTCCTTCCTGAAAGGGGATTAGTGAACAAGCTGAGTTTTTTTGACAACTGATAATTGTTTCATTAGACACTTAATTCCAGACTTCTTTAAAATTGAATTCAAACCAGAGTCCCCTGACCATTACCCAGGTCTCTGGATTAATAGTCTAGCAACAACACCATTAGGTCATCACCTCCCTCTTGCCATCCACTGCCAAAACTCTTCTGAGTCTTTGTTACCTCTGGATATGACTATTCTAATGGTCTTCTACCTAGTCTCCCACATGCTACCTTCCAATACCCTGGATCTTTCGAACTTCAGCTGTCTGCCGTTCTAACTCAGATAACAACCATTCCCTCATTACGCAAATCAGAAATAAGGGCTAATCCAGACTTAAGGATTCATACAGCAGTGAAGCTGATTCTTGCTAAAAGAGTTGAGAGAGTTAGGCTGAGCGAGACTGACTCCCAGTTGAGAAAACTCTTGACCTCCTTTATAATTCTTGTCCTCATTTTAAATCTCCTCCATGTTCTTTCTATCTCTGTAATCTCCAGTTCCACAATCCTCACGGTACCATTTTGGTCTCTTGAACATCCACAAGATCCAACATAATACCCCAATCGATTTGGAGTCATATTTTGTTCGATAAAACAAACCACTTTGCAATGCTCTTGGGTGTTTCACTGGATATCCCAATATGGTTAAAGATGTGAAATAACTATTTAGTTTTTCTGTCCCACCCTCACCCAGATTTCCATTTAAGCGGTGAACAACCCGGTGACAGAAACAAACAAAGAAATTGCAGGAAAAGCTCAGTAGGTCTGGCTGCACCGGTGGAGAGAAAGCAGAGTCTGAGCGGCACGGTGGCTCAGTGGTTAGCACTGCTGCCTCACTACACCAGGGAGCCAGGTTCAATTCCAGCCTCAGGTGACTGTCTGTGTGGAGTTTGCACATTCTCCCCGTGTCTGTGTGGGTTTCCTCTGGGTGCTCCGGTTTCCTCCCACAGTTCAAACAGGTGCAGATTAGGTGAATTGGCCATGCTAAATTGCCTAGAGTGATAGGTCCATTAGTCAGGGGTAAATATAGAGTAGGGGAACGGGTCTGGTTGGGTTACTCTTCGGAGGGTCAGTGTGGACTTGTTGGGCCGAAGGGCCTGTTTTCATACTGTAGGGAATCTAATCTAATCAACATTCTGGGTCAAGAGATGCTTTATCAGAACTCTAACAAGAAATATACAAGTATGTGTGCCCTGTTAGCCTGCAACCTTGGTGCATCTCAAAATATTGGCCTTCTTTGACTTTCTCTGTTCCATTTGACAGATCTCTTCCTAAGTGGAAAATATAAAGCCATTGCCAAAACTCTCTTGACTCTTTTAGCAAGGATCAGCTTCACTGCTGTATGAATCCTGAAGTCTGGATCAGCCTTCATTTCTGATTTGAGTTGCTTGCTAAATTTTTTTAATAATAGCTTTATGGAATTTTTAGAAATTCTGAAGCTGAGGGTAGGGTAAGAGAGGGTAGTCAGCACTGTGCATTGTATCCGAGTGCCACAAAGATCACAGGAATAACCCATGCATGCACATTTTTCACAAAAATGCTAGAACATATAGCACTTCAATGATTGTCCATTAAGTTGGCAATTCTAGACGGCACACGAGCTTACAGATAGTATGTATTCGCTTCATCACTTAATGAACTTACTGTGGCTTTCTGAAGAAGTTGTACTGGCACATAATGGTGATGAAAAAGCCCACAAACCCCTCTATCGTCATGGCAACAAGGCCTCGTGTCACGATGTCCCATTCAAAAGGCGATTTCATCTTGCCAAACTGGCCTGCCGGGAGAAATTATTCACAGGCTTCACTCTGGTCACTTTTCAATGGCAACAGGTCACATTGAAATAAAAACACCAAATTCACCCCTGCCTGAAACTGTGATGTCCGCTACCGACACTGCCACTGCACCCCATATGTCCATGAGGTGAAGAACAATCACATAGGTGAGGTCATGTCAAAGCAGATCTCAGCTGTGGCAGGGCAAAGGGGGGAGTTTTATACACAAATGAATTTGATCACTCCCTTAATTCCTGGAAATGGCTGTGCAGACTACTTTGTTGATTTGTTGGTGGATAGAAGGTAAAAGTCCCAGTGGATTATGGGCTTCTCTCTCAATAGAGAAAGAGGACTGATGGCGGTTTAACCTGAGGGTCACCACACCTCAGGAGAGGAGAGTCCTTCATGGTAACCTCAGTGGGTACCTCAGGGAATTGAAAATGTGCTGTTGGCATCACTCACCAGCTGTCCAGCCAACCGGCCTTGGTAGATGGACAAGAGCAGATACAACAACTTACACTTACTGACCTTGTGAACTTTCCAACTGATTAATCATTGATTGCCACCTTGATTGGTCAAAAGAAAATTGACCAACCAGGTTGGTTGCTGGAATCATGTATTCTAATGCTCATTGGTCTATTTTTTTTGGTCAGTTACTTGTCTCATACAGAAACCTAATACCGTCCATAAGCCTCTGAATTAAACAAATAAGTGGAGTTTGATAATGGAACGCATTCGTGCTCTCTGTAGGGACACACCCCACAGTACAAAATTAAGTTGCAGTTTGGCTAAAGGGCTAAATGTGCAGAGAGATATTGCAATAGCTTAACCAGGTGAACATACCTGACTATACACCTTGCTTTCCAATCTGTTAGCGACATATTAGGCACTGGGAGAGGCCTCATGTATCCTGAACATCATAAGGAGCTGACAGTGGGAGGTTATGTTACATTAACCAATTCTTTTGCTGTCAGATCCACTGCATTTACACCCTGAAGTTGATTTGCTGGGAATGGAGAATTGTACATGCTAGCATTTACATATCCTGAACTGTCTCAGCCATGTTCAGGACATGATTAGGAACATGGATAGATCTGTCTCGCACAAACGTAGTTATGGTATTAGAAAATGCATTTGAAATGTTGCCAGTCAGTGCCTCCTGGAGTGAAACAATACAAGAGTTTGTGAGGTCTTCCTTATTTGATTTGCTGCAAGCCCTCATTCATTCCCTGGACACTTAATCCAGATAGCGAAAGTGAGGACTGCAGATTAGAGTCAGGAGTGTGGTGCTGGAAAAGCACGGCAGGTCAGGCAGATTCCAAGGAGCAGGAAAGTCGACGTTTCAGGCAAAACCCCTTCATCAAGAAATTTTCCTGATGAAGGGCTTTTGCCTGAAATGTCAACTCTCCTGCTCCTCAGATGCTGCCTGACCTGCTGTGCTTTTCCAGCACCACACTCTCGACTTAATCCAGATGGCCAAGGAAGAATGTGAGCTAGATGTGGTGAAATGCAAAGTTTATACGAGCAAACCTTCAACAAATAGCGCATTTTCCACTTTTAATGACTAGTTGACCAATCTTTATTTTTTCATGGTTGAGATTCACTGCTATATAGACAAGGTTTATACTTTGGCTGGTTACCAATAAACAGTAACGATTGCTCAATATATGTGATTGATCTTTAAGTACAGAATACAAAAAGGCTTCTCTGCTCAGGGTTTTACTATAAAATAGCAACATGACCTTGTTAACAGCTTACTACACTGAGTATAATGTAAAAAGTGTTCACACCACACATTGAGATTAATATATTTAAATAATGTAGAAGTTTGCTATATTGGTTAGAATGGTAACACAACTAATTTGCTCCCAATTCTCTCTGCACTCTCATCCACATCGTAGCCCCAAATTTCCTTCTCTTCTGATCAATATATAATCGTTCTCTCTCTTTCATTACACATTCTGACATTCCTGTTGTATAACAAGTTTTATAAGGACAAGCTCTGATTTAATGTCACATAGGAGCTTGCTGCTGTAACTACTGCTACAAGGGTGGTTATTCTAATGGTATGCCACTCTCATCTCAAGAGTTTGTTTCTACCTTTTATATTACAACTGCCCCTTTCTGTAAAGCAAGGACATACTGGAAGCCAAAAAGAAAGATGTGTAAGCCAATGATTCTCATTGACACGAGTAACATCGGGGATGAACACTTGTTTGCACTGTGGCACCATCTCAATCCCAGAATATATTCACAAAAGCAGATGTCTCTGCCGAAGGAGATATGTAAATGGCATTATTGGGTAATGATGCAGACAATGTTTGAAACCTTCCTTCTGCAGTCATCTTCCTTTTTAATGGTCAACATTAAAGTCTTGAGTAACAGTTTCATATTTACCTATTTTTGCGTAGTATTCATTGATGTACTCATTGTAAGCCATTTCCATCAGTCCATGGCCTAGGTTATAATTTGGGAAGATGAGGAAACAGGATTTCAGGTAGCTGTTGACAGCTTTCAGGTCCTGCAAAGACATGGCCAAGAAGGTATAGGACATTGGAAACATACCCAACTCTAATAAATGGCAACAAGTACAAGGATAATCGTAAAACCATTACTGTCCAAAAACAGACAAAAGGTCTCTCAACGTAGATGTTGAAGACTGCACTCAATAATGTTCAATGTCATATCTTAATGAAGACCTACCATCGCGTGATTATCCTCCTCCCGCTATTTTCATCGCTGTTAATTTTAAGACAAGGGCTATCGTGAGCGCCTTCCTACACCTATCATAAACTAAACATACAACTGGCAAACGCAGGTGCTCAGCGATGTGACATCAGAGGTCAGGAATAATATTACATTGTGCATACCCACAATGGACTGGAAATAAAACCACTTTTATTGCAATGTCACCAAGGATCCCTCTATCTCCATCAAGACATGGAGACAAGAAAATCTACGTTTTTCCATTTTATTGCTTGAAGCTTTTGATAACCCTCCCATAGAGTTAGAGAGTTGTACAACATCAAAACAGACCATTCAGTCCAACCCATCCATGCTGATCAGATATCCAAAATTAATCTTGTCCCATTTGCCACCATTCAGCCCATATCCCTCCAAACCCTTCCTGTTCATGTACCCATCCAGATGCCTTTTAAATGTTGTAATCATACCAGCATCCACAACTTTCTGTGGCAACTCATTTCATTCACACACCACCCTCTACCTGAGAAAGTTGCGGGGTAAGTCCCTTTAAAGTCTTTCTCCTCTCACCTCAAAACTAGGCCCCCTAGGACTCTCCTACCCTAGGGGAAAAAAAAACCTTGGCTACTCACCCTATCCACGCCCCTCATGATTTTATAATGTCTATACAGTCACCCCATAGCCTCCAGAGAAAATAGCCTCAGCTTATCCAACTTCTCCCTATAGCTCAAACCCTTCAACCCTGGAAACATCCTTGAAAATCTTTTCTGCACCCTTTCAAGTTTAGTAACATCTTTCCTACAGCAGGGAGACCAGAATTCAATGCAGTATTCTAAAAGTGACCATTCTTCACAGTTTACCAGAGAGACTGATTGTCAGCAAGGAATGTAGTGGTCTAGCCAACCACAGTTTTCATTTGTTATCTAATCCTAGTTCCATCCCTTAAAGGACATCAGTGAACTTGACGGGTGTTTGCGAAAATTGGCAGTGGGTCCATGAATGCCATTTGGTTAGCATTTTTAAAAATTCTTACTGAATTCACTATCTGCCACAGTGGGATATGAACACAGAACATTAGTCAGGAGCCCAATGACATTACCATTATAGCACCACCTTGGTATCCTTCATTTGGGTGGTGCCCTTGCTCTTTTGGATATCATTGTTTAATAAAAAACAAATGATCAAACCACAGAATATGCAACACCCACCATTTACCTCCTCCCTCCTCAGTATCCAAGGCTCCAGACATACCTTCCAGGTGGTGCAGCTCCTTACCTGCACTTCACACAATCTGGTCTACAGTATTCACTGCTCACAATGTGGTCTCCTCCACATGAGGGAGATGACACACACACTGAGTGACTGGTTTGCAGAACACCTGCATTCCATCAGCAAAAATTACCCCAAGCTTCTGGTTGCCTGTCACGTTAACACACCAGTCTGTTCACTGAGCGAGATCTCGGTCTCAGACTTGCTGTAATGCTCTAGTGAAACTCAGAGCAAGCTGAACAATATCTCATTTCTCATTTGGGGGCCTGGCAGCCTTCTAGACTGAGTATGGAGTTCAATAATTTTAGAATCCGAACACCTTCATCCATGTCCTTTACCCACCTGCACACCCCTAGGTCCTGTCATGACATTGGCTGCTTTCAGCACAGCCAACCCATTCTCACCTACTCATGGTCCCCATCATCAGCTTCTCTTTCTCCCTGGCAGATCATCATCCATTCTTGGTCTGTCTAGCTGTCGTTCTCTCCCTCTGGGCTCCATCTCCACCAATCAGCTTATTCCTTTCTCCCCCCAACCCCTTCCATCAACATATTACATCACCATATCCAAGCCAATCTCAGTTCTGAAGTACAGTCATTGGACCAGAAATGTTGACTGCTTTTTCTCCACAGATGTTGCCAGACCTGCTGAGTTTCGCCAGAAATTTCTATTTTGGATTCAAATTTCCAGCAACACAATTCCTGCTTTTATATTACCATTCAATGTATGCTGCCTATATGTGAAGGCATGCCGGATTGTGACAGTGCACTTAATAGGGCAAGAGGCACTGGTGGCCAAGAACACTTCGGGGTTCACGGTTTCAAATTTGCATTTTGTCCACATTTGCAGGATTGGGTCAGTACATCTGTCCATTTCAGAACAGTCCCACCAATTCCTGATGAAGGGCTTATGCTTGAAACAACGATCCTCCTGCTCCTCGGATGCTGTCTGACCTGCTGTGCTTTTCCAGCACCACACACTCGATTCTGATCTCCAGCATCTGCAGTCCTCACTGTCTCCCAACAGTCCCATCAGTCTAACAATTATGACTGTTTCTGGAGAAATCCCACCACCATGAACGCCTGCTTAAGTCACCAAGGTAAGGTTGATAGTATATATTAAAAAAAAACACTGCAGATGCTTGGAATCAGAAACCAAAAGAGAAATTGATGGAAAAACTCAGCAGGTCTGGCAGTATCTGTGGACAGAAAGCAGAGTTAACATTTTGGGTACAGCGATCTTCTTCAGCAAGTCAATAACATGTAGCCTTGTCAGTAATGGACACAGGCCTCAGAACACATGTAGAAATTCAACAATGACAGTCCTTAAACAGAAACAAAACCAATAATTCTTCACACTATATATGCTCACTTAAAAACTGAATTTTTGAGGGCAACATTCTAAGCCAAAAGCCATGGGGTAAACTCTTCTATGGGTAAAGTTTTCGGGTGGTGATTTGCATGCTTGATTTGAGGCCAAGTTGAAGCCAAAAAGGATCATCACAATGGAATAAAGTTTCAAAACAAAAAGTAAAAGAAGTTTATGAATTATCATTCACAACGTAATCACTTCCCATAAACTGAATAAACGAAAACAAAACTCAAATGCAGCAATGTTTTAAGATCTGACTTACTGGTATGCATTTTCATTAGGCTTAATACATTTAAAATTAAATAAATTGCTAACATCTCCAGGATTGTACTCTGGTTCTGAATTTTTGGACCTTGATTCCTGAAATACAAAGGTTCACTTTTACATGACGTACGTGTCAAATAATCCAAAAAATGATGGAATTGATCTTTACAAAAGATTGACTCATGCATATGAGTACATGTTGATTCATACAGTAGTGTACATGCTTTGTATCCAAGACTAATGGTAGGATACACGATCAAATGTAACAACATCAGCACCAGAAATAACATAATCAACATCACAGCTGAGTAAAAGCAGGCAATAATCCAAGAAGCAGGCTAATTGCCCACCACTTGACCTTTGCTCTCCAACTTACTCATCGTGGGAAGTATGTCAGAAAGGGAAGTGAAACTGCAGGAGAAGATAGAATTTTACACCATTCAAATACCCACCTTGTCATGTTCAAAAAGTTGAAGCAAGAAGGTAGCAACCGTTGCCGTGATACCAATGAAGAGGTTGATGACAATCAGGAAGACATAGGCTGTACTGGGAACCTCAAACCAGAAGGAGGCAGGATACATAATTGGTGTGATTGACCAACTGTAGAGCAAGCAGCAACAGTAAAGGTCAGTGATCATGCCCTTACTTTCCAAGTTTATGTTCCTCCCTCTTTTCAATGACATCATGGACAAGATTGTCCCACTTCCCCCCTTCTTTGCTGTATCATTTCTATGGTTCAATGGTTCACATAACATTCCCCACTACAAGGGTCCGGAGAGGTGTCCAGTGCGACTGAAGACACTCTGCAATTAAAAGGAGACCAATAGCTGACTTTCCCTCTTTTCTTAAATAGAAGCTTCTTGCTCCCACCCTGTCCCAATAGGTAAGACGGTACTGAGTGTTCATTGGATGGAATAATGTTGCAACCTTACTGTTTACCATCCTGTGGTACAATATAGTGCCAGACCCGTGCTAGGTACCACCTAGATTTGAGAGAAAGTTCAAAGGATGAGATGTTTCAAAGATATTAATTATGTTGGCTTTAGAAAGTGATCGAAGCCTTGATAAAATATAATAGGCTACACTGGAGACAATGCTGGTTAATATGTGGACAAAACCACTTGGCAACTTTGATTTCCTTACAGAGTCAAGACAGAGTTAAACTAAGGTCTCTCCAGTCCGTGCACTGTCACTAAATGAATTGCGGATCACAGGACAGATTTGGGCCCTTCGATTAAGTACACATGCTTATCAGAACAACTGTGATTCAACCTAAAGACTGTGGATGACAGTGTAGCACCACACTATTATCCTGGCAATTGACTGTGGTCACGTTGCTAAGTAACTAACCCAAAACAATGAATAACCTGCCAGAAGGCAAACACACTGCAAAAGGACTAATTCATGCAACAGGAAATAAGCCCGATACCAAATTTTTAAAATCTGCCTTTCCATTGTCTGTATTTTCAACTCAAATGATTGGCATCGCTGAAGCAGTCATTCTCCACACAACATTTGTATGTTAATTAACTTGATGCTACCCACCAATCTGTGTTCTCTTTAAGGCACCAGTTCTTCTCCTGATGTTTCTTATTCTGATGAATTTTGTGTACGAGGTTTTGAAGTATGAAACTAAATGTGATGCTGCCGGCCATTCACAGGCAGATCATTATGTAGGAAGATCAGCATCAAAAGTGGCAGTACAACACTTTACAAAGGGATGCTTTCAGAACAACTGCGACATTTGGCGAATTATTGCTTTGGAAAATTCTTATTTATAACATGCAATTTTAAATAGATTAATAGAAAAACTGCAAACATTAGAAATTATGGTTTAAATAAAAATTGTGGGTTTTTTTTCTTAAAATCCTTTCAGGGAGTCATATAGCATGAAACCAGACCCACATGGGGTCCATCATTGACTGAGCCAACATTTATTGTCCATTCCTAATTGCACTGGAGAAGGTGGTGATGAGCTGCCTTCTTTAACCACTGTTACTCTCTGGGGTGCAGGGATACCATCAATGCTGTTAGAAAGGGTATTCCAAGGTTTTGACCCAATTACATTGAAGGAACAGTGACATAGTTTCAATCAGGATGGTGTACGAATTGAAAAGGAACCTGCATGGTTGCTGTTTGTATGCATCTGTTGCTGTTGACCTTCTACGTGATTGAGGTCATGAGCTTGGAAGGTGCTGTTGAAGGAGCCAGTGCAGTTTTATAGGAAGGGATGTTGAAGGTGGTAGATGGGGCGTCAATTTGCGCCATCCTTGATGATACAGAGCTTTTAGAAATGGGGAGTATACATGTGCCTTATCGACAGTCAAAATGCTTTGAGCAATCAGGAGGGGAGTTACTTGTTGCAGGATCTCTGGTCTGCTCTTGGAGCCACAGTATTTACATGGCAAAAGTGGGTACTGCAGATGCTGGAGTTTAGAGTCAAGATTACAGCAGTGCTGGAAAAACACAGCAGGTTAGGCAGCATCAAAGGAGCAGGAAAATCGACGTTTCAGGCAAAGGCCCTTCATCAGGAATAAGGCTGGGAGCCTCAGGATTGGAGAGATAAAGGGGAGGGGCGTGGGGTTGGGGGCAAGGTAGCTGAGAGTGCAATAGGTGGATGAAGGTGGGGCTAAAGGTGATAGGTTGGAGGGGAGGGTGGAACGGGTAGGTGGGAAGGGAGATTGACAGGAGGAACAGGTCATGAGGATGGTGTTGAGCTGGAAGGTTGGAACTGGGGTAAAGTGGGGGAAGGGAAATGAGGAAACTGGTGAAATCCACATTGATGACCTGGGGTTGAAAGGTCCTGAGCTAGAAGGTGAGGCGTTCTTCCTCCAGGCTTCAGGTGGTAAGGGAGTGGCGATAGAGGAGGCCCAGGATCTTGGCAGAGTGGGAGGGGGAGTTGAAATGTTTGGCCACGGGGCAGTGGGGTTGGTTGGTACGGGTGTCCCGCAGATGTTCTTTGAAGAGCTCTGCAAGTAGGCGTCCAGTCTCTCGAATGTGGAGGAGACCACATTTCAACTCCCCCTCCCATTCTGCCGAGGACACGCAGGCCCTGGGTCTCATCCATCACCGCTCCCTCACCACCCGATGCCTGGAGGAAGAACACCTAATCTTCTGCCTTGAGACACTTCAACCCCAGGGCATCAATGTGGATTTCACCAGTTTCCGCATTTCCCCTTCCCCATCTTATCCCAGTTCCAACCTTTCAGCTCAGCACCGTCTTCATGACCTGTCCCATCTGTCAATCTTCCTTCCCACCTGTCTGCTCCACCCTCCTCTCTGACCTATCACCTTTATCCCACCTCCATCCACCTGTTGCAATCTCAGCTACCTTCTCCCTGGCCTACCTCCCTCCCATTTATCTCTCCCCTCCCGAGGCTTCCAGTCTGATTCCTGATGAAGGGCTTTTGCCTGAAACGTCGAAATTACTGCTCCTCGGATGCTGCCTAACCTGCTGTGCTTTTCCAGCACTGCTCTAATCTTGACAGTATTTACATGGCAATTTCAGTACAGTTTCTGTCAACAATAACCTCCAGGATGTTGATAGTGGAGGATTCAGGGTGCGGCTAGAATAATACATCTTCAGTACTATTGCCAGAACTTTGCCAATGCCTGAAGCCTTTACAATGTCTAATGTCTTCAGCCATTTCTTGATTTTATATGGAGTGAATCGAATTGGATGAAGACTGACACTTGTAATGCTGGTGGCCTCAGCTGGAGGATCATCCACTTGGCACGATTAGCTGAACATGGATACGTAAACTCAAACTTTTTTTTTGCTTTGGCTTGCTGGACTCCTACATCACCGAGAATGGGAATGTTTATGGAGCCTTAAAAAATTGAACGGTTCTTTCATTGTCCAGTCAAGATTTGATGTAGCAGGACTACAGAGCTTAGATCTGGTCTGTTGATTATAGGGTCACTTGCCCTGTCTATTTCATGATTCTTTTGGTACAGAAGTAGTCTGGTGTTATGGTTTCAACAGATTGGCACTTCATTTTCAGGTATGCTTCTGATGCATTCCCTCCTGCACCTAAATTGAACCATTGAAATCACTGTTTAATCACTTAAATCCAGCATTAGAGAGAGTTATGTTCAGTTAAAACTTTGACTTCAGTTCTTGAAGAATGGTCACAGTGAAAGGAACTCGGCATGGTAACTGTGCCTTTGCTAATAATACAAATTATGATGGAATTTGATCATCAGCAGATGCGCTGTTGGCATGAAGCAAACTACATAAAATACATTAACATTTGTATGAATCTGACTGTGCCAATTTAGGTCTGGACTGTCAGTTGTTCATTATCCAACTTAAAACAAAGGATGGAACTAACAATGGTTCCAAATATTCCCTTTAGAATACAGCGGTAATAATAATCTAAAGGTTTGTGCTCCACAGTCAACCCTCTCAGTTTGACACTTCACAGTCGACAGTGAGGGCGAACACACTGTTTTTACTGAACTCTGAGCACGTTCTCGCCAGGTTATTATGCCTGGCATTCAATAATTCTAGATGGGAAAGCAATGACGCACCTCTTGTTTTGGACAACACTTTTTTCCCATTAAAACCAGATCTCTCTTCCCCTTGAAAGAGTTTGCTTTTGTTTCTTTTAGAGACAGTTTACCACACCCAGATCATACCTGAACTCTGACTACCTGCTCTATTTCTGAAATTGAAGTGGCTTAAACTGTAGTTACCTTTGGCATTAACCACTGAATCAAAATAAAACTGAAAAGAACTTTCAAGGCTATTATTGGAAGATAACAATTTCTTCATAAACTTGCAAGAATTTTGTCTGCCAACAGTGATGAGTGTCACTAGAACCATCTTAACTTGATATCCAAGGAGTCCATACATTTATTAAAGTTTCCTTTCTCTGATATTTTCCTATGGGGAAAACCTTGAATCTGGTACTGACTGCATGATTGGTATATTGGGTCAAAGTCAGTGTGTTTATTTATGGCATCCATGGCTGAGTGCCAAGCTTCTAGAAATTCTCTGGCTGTCCTCTGTTTGGCTTGTCCTATTATTGTTGTGCTGTCCCAGTTGAATTGGCGGTCCCTGTTGTCTGTGTGTGTATAGCTACTAGGGATAGCTGGTCATGGTTACTTGATGAATGCTGATCACTAGTTGTATGTTTGCTTGTCCTATATAGTGTTTCAATGCAGCCCCTACATAGAATCTTATAAATTATGGTTTGTCTTGCACATGATGGGTATGGGGTCTTTTGTCCTGGTGAAATGTTGTCTGAGTGTAGCTGTCTGTTTATGGGCTGTCATGAACCCAAATGGTCAAAGAAGCTGGCTGTTAGTTCCGAAATTTGTTTTAATGGGTAGTGTGTTGGGTCATGATGTGTCCACGTCGTGTAGTCCGTCTGACAGGCATCTGCGGATGAAGCTGCAGGGATATCCGTTCTTGGCAAAGACCTTGCAGAGGTGCTCCCATTCTTTGCTTCGCAGATTGGGAGTGTGTTGTAGCCTTTTTGAACAGGGTCCTAGTGCAGCTTCTGTTGTGTGTGTTTGGGTGGTTGCTGTTGTAGTTCAGGATCTGGTCTGTGTGTGTGTGCGCCTTTTCTGTCCACTTTTTGTAGTACATTCCCTTGGGACAACACAACAATAATAGGACAAACCCAACAGAGCACAACCAGAGAATTTCCAGTAGCATCAATAAACATATTGACCTAGACCCAATTTACCGATCACTGCAACGAACAACCAGAACTGGCAATCGGAAGCAACAGGACCAAAACCAAATAAATCCCAATGGACACAGTAAAGCAGCACTTCACAGGAGGCTCCACAACAGGAGACAAAGCATCTGCAAACCAATTTGCCAGCTTGGCGAACATACCCACAACAACTGCAACCATTATATCCTTTCGTAATAAAGACACCAAAACTGTACACAGTATCCCAGATGTGGTCCTACCAGCGCCCTGTACAACTATAGCAAAACTGCCTTACTTATATGTTCCACTCGAGCTGGGTGTGGTAGTTTGACACAGATTTCTTAGGTGACTGGGGCTCTGGTAGATTAAAAAAAGGCACAGCATCCACAGAAAAGAGTCAAATATAAAGTCAAGTAATTAAATTTAATGCAGAAATAAAAACTACCTTCTCGTAAGTGAATCGAAAACATTAACTATACAGACACAAGTATTTTACTTTAAAGACCAGAAGGATTTTTCTTGACTAATCAGAAATTACTGTTTCTCTGACTAAGAGACAAAGTTAAACGGCATTTTTTACATTAAATTGTCACTTGACTAGTGGACTATGTGACTATCACAGGCTGAAGATTTATTCAAAGTGATTTGGTTGAGTCTTTTTGATTTTTAGGTTCTATCTCTCCTGAATCTTGTTTCCCCACATGTGACCGCAGCAACCAATGAACACCTGATCTAAATTTGACCTTTAACTGCAAGTCCCAATGAGCTACTTCAAGGCGGAAGGGTATGTCTTACCCAGCATTTACACAATCACACAGAGGACATGCTGCAGTGAACAGAAATAGGAACACTGACTCTCTGGGGCATATCTCAAGTTAGCCTGGCGAGAACAGAATGGGTAGCTTGCATGCTCCTCCTGTCCTGTTCAGATTGAAATAAAAGATGACCATTCACAATCCAAGACATGATACTTGTGGCCTTTTTTGCTAGGGGTTTGGAGCTTAATAGTAGGGAAGTCTTGTTAAAATCTACACAGGGGTGTAGGTGTCGCTGCTTCTGGAGTGACCCATTCGGTTTTTGTCCCAGTATTTAAGAAAGGATGCATGTATACTGGAGCGAGCTCAAAGGAAATGCACAAGGCTGATTTTTGGGATGAGGTGAACCTATCAAAAGCAGCTGAACAGGTAAAGGCTTTATTCATTAAAGTTCAGAAGAACGAGGAATGATTTTATTGAAACAAGGTTTTGAGGAGGCTTGACAGGGTAGATGCTAATCAGCTGTTTCCACTAGTGGGGGAATCTCAATCTATGGGGCACGGATACAGACTAAGGGGACACTAATTTAAAATGGAGATCGTCCTCAAGAGAGCAGTGAATGTTTGGAAATCTGTACCCAAGACAACTGTGGATACTTGATCACTGAAAATAAGCAAAGATGAGGCAGGTAGATTTTTGAAACAGAGTAGTGGAGGCCCTGGAGGAGCTGGCGTGAATGTGGAGTTGAGGCCTGATGCAGATCAGACATGAGGGAATGAATATTCCACTCCTCTAATTTCTTATGTTCTGACAGGATTGTTGGCTGAGAAATTGGGACTGGTATAAATTTGGTAACAAAATAAAACAAAAAAGCATCAGAATTTGTCATATAGAGTCATAGAGATGTACAGCATGGATACAGACCCTTTGGTCCAAACCGTCCATGCCGACCAGATATCCCAACCCAATATAGTCCCACCTGCCAGCACCTGGACCATATCCCTCCAAACCCTTCCTATTCATATACGCATCCAAATGCCTCTTAAAACGTTGTAATTGTACAAACCTCCATCACTTCCTTACTGCCCATTTAGTTTCTAGGTGCACACCTGGAGCAGTTGACTTACCCATACAATAAGAAGAGTGAGAGGACTGCTGGGAAGTTGGTGGGCGATGTGTAGGCTGGCAGATCAAACACAAAGAGAATGATGATACAACACGTTGCAGGTACCAGGTAATTGAGCTGCAGATGGAGAAGCAGAGGACAAGGAAGAAAAAGGTGAATGAGCGAACGATAACTGAGATGTTCATCTTGCGCGCTGAGAGGAATCATTGAGAATTATTAGGTTTCAATCTATTTAGCATCCATATTATAGGCCAACTGTGTGAAAGCAAATCATAGTTCATGTGAAATGCTCTTTTGAAACATTGTGTTGGAAGCTTTTTCAATTCCATTACAGTATAATATTGGAATCAGTGGAAACATAACTTTGGTGAACATTCACTGAGGTTATCAATTGCCATTGAGGCTCTTTATAGTCATGTCTTACATTGAATGCTTAAAAAGCATCCTTCTCTTCTTGAAGAACAAAACTCATCCTCACCATGTCCCAGATGTAGTTGGCCAGCCAGTAGATCACTGGGTCACATCCACTGACAAATTGTAGGTGCTTTGCTTTGGTTGACTTCTCTGCCACCAGGAACACCACGAAGCTGGCTGGCACAAATGACATGGCCACAATGATGAAGATGGCAATGACCACATCGGTGCCCTGCAGACTGAACACAATTCAAGAAAGAAAAAAGCCTGAGAATTTATTAAATCAAACTACAGCTGGAGATTCCACCCTGTTTAATAGTGATTACCAATGCAGTTTCAAGGCTAGTGGAGAAACTAAGTCGAGCCAACAGGAGGACCAAATTACCGCAGATGCTGGAAACCGTACTGCAAACAGAAAATGCTGGACATCACAGCTGGTCAGGCAGCATCTGGGGAGAGAGGAAGCTAATGTTTCGAAGCTAGAAGACTCTTCATCAGAGCTGTCTGACCCCTTTGTGATATTTAGCCAAGACTACTTTTCCAATTAGGTTCTTCAGCACAGTATTTATAAATTAAAGAACTGATCTGTTACAGGGAGGCTCTCTCCTGTCTAGTTCCTGTGCAATTTAAGCTTACGATGCACCCTCTGATTTCGGAGGAGAAAAATGGACAGTCTCTCATCTGTATTACTGTTGAAGGTTATTGACCTCCATTTTTATTGATGGCAGCAAACAGGCATAATTAATTCTCTGTTACTTTGCATAGCAGGCACAAGATTAACTTTCAAACTTAAGTCGTACATCTATTCACACAACACATGGGGAAAATGTGCAAACTCCATACAGTCACCTGAGGGTTGGGATTAGATTAGAATACTTGCAATGTGGAAACAGGCCTTTCAGCCCAACAAGTCCATACTGACCCGCTGAAGCGCAACCAACCCATACCCCTACATTTACCCCTTCACCTAACACTACGGGCAATTTAGCATGGTCAATTCACCTGACCTGCACATCTTTGGACAGTAGGAGGAAACCGGAGCACCCGGGGGAAACCCGCGCAGACACGGGGAGAATGTGCAAACTCCACACAGTCAGACGCCTGAGGCAGGAATCGAACCCGGGTCTTTGGCGCTGTGAGGCAGCAGTGCCGCCCACCACATGGCCCATCATAACAGATCAGGGGATAAAAGCAGGCTTGAATTGCATGCTATATGTCCAAAATGTTTCCCTATACTGTGATACTCAATACAAATATTCACCAGTTACTCAGCAGCCACTGTTTGACCTTGCAAAAAAATACTACCAACTATAAATCGGAAACGCAGTGCCATCATCGCAAAATATGATTTTTATTTTCTTTGGTGTGGGGCAAGAGAAATCATGTAGAACTAAATAAATATATAAAGAAAAATAAAAGATCAGTAAAATCAGAACCCTCAAGACACAAAGCTGTGTACCTCGTCAGGAACAGATAGAAATGCGATAATTTCACAGATGTCTAGGGAAGCCCTTGTGGATGAGCACTGCTCATGCATCACAGTTTGCAAACCTACAGCATCATACGTTTTAAAAATAATTCATCTGCGCAATGGCATGCTTGTGACCTCTATGATTAAAATAGATTAACTCCATGCACTCCCTCTTGTGGGCAATCATCAACAGACACTTACTGAACAGACATCGATGTGGATGCGCCAGTGTTGGACTGGGATGGACAAAGTTAAAATCACACAACATCAGCTCATAGTCCAACAGGTTTAGTTGGAAGTACAAACTTTCGGAGCACTGTTCCTTCATCAGGTTGCTGTGCAGCAGGATCATAAGACACAGAATTTATCGCAAAAGATCGCTGTGTCATGCAATTAAAACGATATATTGACAAAATGAGATTTCTATTAAGTCTTTCATCTTTTAAATGGATTACAGGTTTTGGTTCATTACTCTAATCTCACACCTTTAATGCATTGTCTGAGCTGAGATGTCCCTTTTTTTTAATAAAACCTTAAGCTATCTTGAGAATGCGACTTAAAAGTAGTCCTGGAATTTATATATTAATGAACCTGAACTTGCAACCCATTCTAAAAGATGAAAGGCTTAACAGCAATCTAAGTTTGTTCAATATATTGTTTTAATTGCTTGACACTGTGATCTTTTGCTATAAATTCTGTGTCTTATGATCCTGCCCCACTAATTGCCTGATTAGGGAGCAGTGGTCTGAAAGCTTGTACAGGTGGATGATCCTTTACCTGAACATCCAAAATCCGAAAGCTTTGAAATCCAAAGGCTTTTTTGTGAAGTCTTTTTCTCATTAACAAGGTTGTTTGGCGAGCAAACAGTTAACCCAAGTCAACACCCACTCGATGCGATGGGGGGGCGTGGCCTAGCACCAGCAAGTTTGGATTTTCTCTGAAGGCCTATTTTATTTACTAAGTCTGCTCCTCTAGTAAGGTTTTTAAAAATTTCACCATTAAACTGTCATTTATTCTGAAATTCAAAAAAATTCTGAGGATTCCGAAAAACAGCTGGTCCCGACAATTTCGGATAAAGGATCATCTACCTGTACTTTATAACCTGTTGCACTATAACCTGGTGTTGCGTGATTTTTAAACTTTGAACAGACAATGTGAGAGGAAAGCTGGGGATCTGCAGTTCCATAGCACGGAGCATTGATGTGTTTTCACACCATACTTTACTGTCACCCACAATACATTCAGTACTGGGTTGCCTTGTAATCCTCATATTACACTGGCTATGTGGCAGGTCTGAGCATTGTTTTATTTAGACTGGTGAGATAATTACAGGTGTGAATAGGAAACAATATAAAGGAATTCTGGTGGTGAACACCTGCATTCCAGGATTGAATATTAAATGCAATGTTAACTCTTACAGGTAATCGAGAGACAAACTTGCACTGGTCTTGTTCATTGGGTGGTTTGTCACAGTGATCCCTGCAAGACAAAAGGAATACAATGATTAAAATTACCGTTGTGAAATCTTGTGAGTCAGCAACAGCAACTTTGTGTATGCAAACTTAATACGAGAGCTAAAAATCGGGAGATATTTTAAATCTGATGATTTGAGGTTTTTCTCTTGCAAGTGAAACAAATAAAATTTGACATTTCTGCTGTCTTTCACCACATTAGAACGTCTCAAATCGCAGAATCATTGAAGCATAAAAATAATGTACATTAGGATAACAACTAAAACCAGCACACACAGCCTGTGCAAACAGCAATATGGTGATAAGCAGATAATCGAATTGGAGTGAATCAATTCTCTACACCTTTCTGGAAAGCAATAAGCTGCATTTCCTTCGCACCCATCACGACCTCAGGATATTCCAGGCATCTCATCGTTAATGTGGTACATTAGTAATGGTACACTCACTTTTGTAGTAAAGGAAAACACAGGAGAGCTCCATAAATATTAATAGGATAGGTGGATACATAGTCGGTTCTAATGATGTTGGTCGTGGAACTTTGCCCAGGTCTAACATGCCTGCTTGTGAGTAAGTTTTGTTTTTGTAACACCATACAACAGTATCTTTTTTCCTCAATAAAACAGAACGTGTAGTCCAGTTCGTCTATCTATAGAGTTACACACACTCAGTCAATAAGTGTTGAAATGGGGCAACCTGAAACATTGAAAGTTATCAAGGTTGATACTTGAGGAACACTGGTGTGGTTGCACTGAGTGGAACTCAACAACTGCACTCCTGCACAACCTGTCAACTTTACAAAACCATCGTTCAATAGAACATGATAATATTTATTGAAAATGTTTGCACCATATTGCAAGACTCACTCTCCTTTTTCTTGCTTTGCTTAAAATCTATTATGTTGTTGACTTTTGCTCATATGGATGAAAGGTCAAAAGCTTAAATTTTAATGATTTCTCCCTCTACTTTCAGAACATTTTAAGTTTATTATCATTACAATTCTGATGGAATTAGCTCAATTTGCACAGTAAAACTTCAAGTATTTGACAAAGGAGGCTGCAAGAGACCAGTGACCAGCAAATCTCGAACTACCATAAAGTAACAATGCTGCCAATTGCACTAATGCACTGCACTTCCTGGTATTCAAGTTTAAAATTACTACTCTCTGAGCTCTGGGGTATCATGTCACTTTCATTTCGGACACACAACTCTCAAATTACTAGATTAGGATCTGCATCCATAGGCTTTTACAGCACAGAAGTTAGTCCATTCAGCACATTATACCAATGCGAGCTCTCTGGACGATCTATCCACTGCATTCCTTTTTCTTGAGATTTGCCAAATACCTTTAAAGCATCATATTTTTACAAAAGCGCTGGTTTGTGCTCCAGAATGGTGCCAGATCTAGCTAGTTCACCCAGGGCATGTTGCCATGATCAGCAACTCCACCCCAGCATTGTCAACTCTAGGATATCATCTTAGCTGAAGATAGCAGACACTCCCCAGTGTTTACAAAACCACAGTTGTTTCATCATGCTGCTAACATTCATCATCAAGTCCCGGTGTGCATAACATTCAGAATCACATCCAAGTTCACCTCCCTGTGCTCTGACAGAATGACGGACTGATATTCAATAAAGATGATATTCGGTTTAGTCAAACATGGCCTCTTCCTGATGAAGGGCTTTTGCCCGAAATGTCGATTTTCCTGCTCCTCGAATGCTGCCTGACCTGCTGTGCTTTTCCTGCACTACTGTGATCTACACTGGTTTCCAGCATCTGCAGTCCTCACTTTTTCCATGGCCTCAGTGTAACCAATCTCCAGTGCTGTGGCCTCAGTACAAGCCCCTCATGCGCCTCTACAGTATGGAAGCTGGCCATTCGGCCCATCAAGTCCACACTGACCCTTAGAAGAGCATCCCAGATCTATCCCCTACCCTACACCTGTAACATTGCATTTCACACGGTCAATTCACCCAGCCGACACACCCTTGGACACTGTGGGCAATTTAGAATGGCCAATCCACCTAACCTGTACATCTTTGGAGGAAACCAGAGCAAACCCATGCAGACACGGGGAGAACATGCAAACTCCACATAGACAGTCGCCAAAGGTGGAATCGAACCTGGGTCCCTGGAGCTGTGAGGCAGCAGTGCTAACCATACAGCCACCATGCCAACCTTTGCAGAGTGGCACAATCAATGTCGCGTATTATCGAGGAGCGTTCTCCTGAGGACTAATGGTGAAGTAATCACCTTGAATTCAGCAAATGTGAAGGCTATTGAAGAGTTTGGGAACTTGCATTTGCCAAGTAAGTCAATCATTGTAGATCGGTGCATCTTTGTTCTGATTCACAACAGAGCTTGTCCTTATCTTAAAACATGTTCTTTAAAAAGAACAGAATTTAGAATTGTGAGGTGGGAAACAGGAATGGTCAATTGTTTTACTGCCTATAGGTGGCACTGTAATACTAGGTTCCAATGGCTCACGACAACATCATTCAGAATGTCGATGCGTGATTGCTTTTGAAACAACACAAAGTTCTGCTGCAAATCCTTACAGACCACTTTATGCAACAGAATTACACGATCTAAATCTGGACCAAACAGGTTGGAAAAGACTGAATTGCAGCAAAGATTAGAGTGGAAGCAAATACGACAGTTCATACTGCACTCAGTGAAACAGTCTGCACCTGCAATGGCCATTAGAGAAAGTCTCGATCATAATATGAAGTAGTCTATTCAGCCCATCGAGCCTGGTCTGCCATTCAATGAGATCATAGTTGATTTGATAGCCCTCAACTCCACATTCCTGCTGTCTTCTCGCATAACCCTTCATTCCCTTACTGATTAAAAATCTGTTTCTCTTAACTTTAAATGTGCTTCACCCTTGACAGTTCTCTACAGCAAAGAATTTCACAGATTCACAGGGAAGAAATTCTCATCACTCCTCAACTTTTCCATTGATGTTTCACATTTCCAGCACTGCAACAGTTGGTCCTTCACTTCAGCTACAACGCCCTAACAGAATATTGGTAACTGTGACCTTCCGAATGGATTGGCCCACAATTACTATAGAGGGACTGACATTACCTTCAGCAAGATGGCTGACCAGGAGACTACCCACACTTACTGCCTGCCATTAGATACACTGACAGGATTTGCAGTATAACTGACCCGTATAAATGCACCTTACATTGTAAGTAAGTCCTGGAGTCGGACTTGAACATGGAGGTTTCAGAGGGGATGCTATCTATTGCACCACAATACCTCCCGCAATAGTCATTAGTTTCATCAAACACTTTATTGTCCATTACGCATTTTGGAATATCTGAGGGGCTGTAAAAGGTAATAAAAATGCATGCATTTTTAAATTTATTTCCAATTCTTTTCTGGAATACCAGAGCAGAGATGTACTGCTGAGGCTGTTTATGCCTCTAGTCAGACTGCATTTGGAACATAGTCAGCAGGTTTTGGGCTCCGGATCTAAGGAAAAATGTGCTGACGCTGGAAGGGGTCCACAGGAGGTTTACAAGAATGATCCTGAGGATGAAAGGCTTGTCATATGTAGAGTGGTTGAGGACTCTGGATCTGTACTTGATAGACTTTAGAAGTTGGAGGGGATATCTCATTGAAGCTTACAGAAACTTAGCAAGAGGCCGGTCTAGGGTGGATGCAGAGAAGATGGAAGGGGGGAGATTAGGATCCAAGGGCACAGTATCAGATTGAAGGGATGGCCCTTTGGAACGGAGATGAGGAGAAATTTCTTCCACCAGAGGGTGGTCAATCTGTGGAACGCATTGCTGCAGAGTTCTGTGGAGGCCAAGTCATTAAGTTTACTTGCGATAGGTTCTTGATTAGTAAGAAGATCAAAGGTTAAGGGAAGAAGGTAGGAGAATGGAGTTGAGAAACATGAGTTTCACAAATTAAGCGACCTCCTCATCTCTGTTCCAAAGAATCACTCTGAGACTGTGCCCTAGGGTCCTAGTCTCACGTTCTCCATGCCCTCTCTCTCCAGGCCTCTCAGTAAGTTTCTGTAAGTTTTAATGCAATACATTCTCATCCTTCTAAACTCCATCAAGTACAGACCTAGAGTCCTCAACTCCTCCTCATATGTCAAGCTCTTCATCTCCAGGATCATCCTTGTTCCCTACTTTGGACTGGATGGGTTGAATCACTGAATTCTGCTCCTGTACTGTCATGATCTTGTGTTTCATAAAAATATGAGACAGGGAAGATTTTATAATTGTTCATGTTATATAACCAGCTTTGCATGGTTAAATCGCTGACCCTATAACACTGTGATTCACACTGCTCCTATCAGACATGGATGGTCAATGAACTTGGGATATGATTAGATTCCCTACAGTGTGGAAACAGGCCCTTCGGCCCAACAAGTCCACACTGACCCTCCAAAGACTAACCCACCCAGATCCATTTCCCTCTGACTAATGCACCTAACACTACGGGCAATTTAGCATGGCCAATTCACCTGACCTGCACATCTTTGGACTGTGGGAGGAAACCGGAGGAAACCCACGCAGACACAGGGAGAATGTGCAAACTCCACACAGACAGTTGCCCGAGGCCATAATCGAACCTGGGTCCCTGGTGCTGTAAGGCAGCAGTGCTAACCACTGAGCCACCGTGCCACCCTTTAATTTGATTAAATACCCTACAGTGTGAAAACAGGCCCTTCAGCCCAACTAGTCCACACTGACCCTCTGAAGAGTAACCCACCTAGACCCATTCCCCCATACATCAACAATTCTGAAATGATAGGTTTCCATTTTTGTTCTGGCACAGAATATTCCAGCTAAATATGATGTGAATTCAATGGGGTCTTAACTGCTGCCAGCAAGGCTTCCTGAATAATTAAGTAATGCACATTTAGCTGTGGAGGTGAGTCGAGTTACTGATCTATAAATCTTGACAAGGAATCAAAGCTCCTGGAAGTCAGCAGCTGCCATTCAAGAAATGCAACAACAGGAAAAAATAAGTATTCAAGAAAACCTGCAAAAATTAGTTTCTTCCTTTGCTATTCTAATTAGCATTACTTACTCCTAGATCTTTCTGCTCACACTAGAATGTGTAAAGATTCTATCTGGTGCCAAGAGGCATTGCAGTGCCAAACAGAAATTTGGATCTTCATGCATACTACTCAACGAAAGGTTAAAATACTGAGAATGCACTGGTCTTAAACAAATGGAGGGGAAAAAAAAGTCATTACGCAGTTTCTGAAATTATATTGCAGCTCAAAAGGTTACTTCGAGGATGGGTGGCATAAACTTAGCTTGACTGCTCGAGTTTCAAAGGGTGAAGGATGTACAAATAGGCACGTATAAAATGACAAGGAGGTTCAAGGCATACAATATCAAAAAAAAACTCATCTCTTCAATGGAGAAATTCAGAAAAAAAACTCTGAAAAATCGAACTATGTCATTGGCGACTGAAATTAGGAAGCACTTTTTCACTCAGGCAGTAACTGATATCTGGAATTCTTTCCCAAGAGGTTTTGGATGGACGATCAATTGAAATTTTTAAGACTGATAGCAATAGATTTTTGTTTGGCACATTCTGATATAATACAGGTTTAATGGATGACACCTCAGGAAGTTTCCACTTCAAGTATCCTGATCAAATGGACAATGGGTGCAAGACCTGTTCGACTGAAACATCTAGGTACTTTACAGGAAGGAAAGAAGATAAATGAATGGACAAGATGCATGTACGCATTGTCTCCTTTTCCCTGAAATATTTCTATGCTGTTCCATACAACTCTGAATATCTTAAAGCTTTGGTTTAAGTTCATTTTTAATATTCTCATTGACTGGAAATGTAATTCACTGAGCAGAATGAAAATAGACCTTCATGATTCAACATAAAATATTGATGGTGATCACTGAAACTAAGCTACGTCCAATATCTACCAAAAATGGATGATTGACAATTGTGTAATTCAATAATCCATCACAAAAGTTCTGTTGTGTTAGGATTATATCACTCTGTTATCCACAGGTTATAGAGTCATAGAGATGTACAGCACGGAAACAGACCCTTCGGTCCAACCTGTTCTTGCTGACCAGATATCCCAACCCAATCTAGTCCCACCTGCCAGCACCCAGCCCTCCAAACCCTTCCTATTCATATACCCATCCATATGCCTCTTAAATGTTGCAATTGTACCAGCCTCCACCACTTTCTCTGGGAGCTCATTTCATACACCTACCACCCTTTGTGTGAAAAGTTGCCTTGTAGGTCTCTCTCACCCTAAACCTATGCCCTCTAGTTCTGGACTCCCCGACCCCAGGGAAAAGACTTTGCCTATTTATCCATGCCCCTTATAATTTTGTAAACCTCTAAAAGGTCACCCCTCAGTTTCTGATGCTCCAGGAAAAACAGCCACAGACTGGTCAGACTCTCCTATAGCTCAAGATTGATCAGTGGAGTATATTACTGTTCACCTGTACTCAATGGTCTAGAATTTATGTGGAGGCAATAGTCTACTCACTATCTGAAGAGGCAGGACTGAAGCGGACTGCCTTAGAACATATAGAACATAGAAGGATACAGCGCAGTACAGGCCCTTCGGCCCTCGATGTTGCGCCGACCGAATCCTACCTAACCTATACTAGCCCAATAACTTCCAAATGCCTATCCAATGCCCATTTATGGGATAGCAAAGTCGCAGGCAAGATCGGCATTTGTTGCCTATTCCTAACATCCCTTGAATGGAGAGTTATTCTCCCAGTTAACTCAGTGAACCGTTATATGGCAGTCATGTTGCTGTGAGTATGGAGCTCCACTGAAGGCCAGACCAGTGAAGGAGAGCCAATGATCTTTCCTCCAGGACATTAACGAAGCAGATGGGTTTTTTGCAACTATTGACAATGGTCACCAATAGTGAATCAGATTTTTTAAAATGACATTTTTAAAATTCTATCAGCTGCCATGGTGGGATTTGACCGCACCCCCCAACTGCATCAGTTTGAAGTTCTGAATTACTGGTCCAGCATCATTACCACCAACCCAATTCCTCTCCTAACGTTTATACATATCAGCCTTCTATTATCACATCTTTTATCAAGTTCAAAATGCTCAAAGTTGTAACGTTGACTTTTTGGAGAGCCAGCCGCCTAGTGATCATGTTACTGAATAGTGATACAAAGACCTAGGCTAATCACAGAGTCATACAGAGCAGAAACAGTCCCTTCAGTCCACTCATCCATGCCAACCAGACACCCCAATCTAACCTAGCCCCATGCGCCAGCATTTGGTCCATATTCATCTAAACCATTCATTTTCTTATACCCATCCAAATCCCTTTTAAATATTATAACTGTATCTTCTACCACTTCCTCTGGCAGCTCATTCCATAAACTCAACAGCCTCCGCGTGGAAATGTTGCCCCTCAGGATCTTTTAAAATCTTTCTCCTATCACCTTAGAACTCTGGAATCAATCTCCTCCGAACTGCCTCAAATTCAAACATATCCCTCTGTTTTTGAATTAATTCACAGCATATGGGCAATGCTGGCTATTTATTTATTTATTCTAGGCTGCTAAGAAAGGAGGTTGCTAAGCCACTGGCGAGATCTTTGCCTCCTCACTCTCCATGGGAGTCATACCGGAGGGTTGGAAGGAGGCGAATGTTATTCTTCTTTTCAAGAAGGGTAATAGGGAATTCCCTGGCAATTACAGACCAGTCAGTCTTGCGTCTGTGGTCAGCAAAGTTTTCGAAAGAACTCTGAGGGATAGGATTTATGACTATTTGGAAAAGCATAGTGTGATTAAAGGCAGTCAGCATGGCTTTGAGAGGGGCAGGTCATGCCTCACAAATCTTATTAATTTCTTTGAGGAGGTGACAAGACAGGTCAACGAAGGTTGAGCAGTGGATGTGATGTATACGGACTTCAGCAAGGCATTTGATAAAATTCCCCACTGTAGGCTCATTCATAAAGTCAGGAACTATGGGATACAGGGAGATTTGGCTATCTGGATTCAGAATTGGTTGGCTGACAGAAGGCAGAGAGTAGTTGTAGATGGAAAGTATTCTGCCTGGAGGTCAGTGTTGAATGCGGTCCTGCAGGGCTCTGTTCTTGGGCCTCTGCTGCTTGTAGTTTTTATAAATGACTTGGATGAAGATGTTGAGGGGTGGGTTAATAAATTTGCAGATGACACAAAGGTTGGAAGTGCCATTGATAGTACCGAGGGCTATTGCAGGCTGCAGCGCGACATAGACAAGATGCAGAGCTGGGCTGAGGAATAGCAAATGGAGTTTAACTTGGATAAATGCAAAGTGGTGCATTTTGGAAGATCGAACTTGAATGCTGAATATAGGATTAAAGACAGGATTCTTGGCAGTGTGGAGGAACAGAGGGATGTGGGTGTGCAAATACATGGATCGCTCAAAGTTGCCACCCAAGTGTTAAGAAAGCATATGGTGTTTTGGCTTTCATTAAAGGGGGATCGAGTTTTAGAGCCGCGAGATTTTGCTACAGTTCTACAAGTCCCTGGTGAGACTACACTTGGAATATTGTATCCCGTTCTGGTCGCCCTATTATAGGAAAGATACAGAGGCATTGGAGAGGATGCAAAGAAGGATGCTGTCTGGTCTGGAGGGCTCGCCTTACGAAGAGAGATTGACTAAGCTCAGACTTTTCTCTCTGGAGAGGAGGAGGAAGAGAGGAGACCTGATCGAGGTATACAAGATAATGAGAGGAATAGGTAGAGTCAATAGTGACAGACTTCTCCCCAGGGCAGGATTGACTGGCATGAGGTGTCATAGTTTTAAGGTGTTAGGAGAAAGGTATAATGGGGACGTCAGAGGTAGGTTCTTTATGCAGAGAGTTGTGAATGCATGGAATGCGTTGCCAGCTGTGGTGGTGGAAGCAGAGTCATTAGGGATATTTAAGCGACTGCTGGATATGCACATGGATAGCAGTGAGTTGAGGGGTACGTAGGTTAAGTTATTTTATTTTACATTAGGATTAAACCTTGGCACAACATCGTGGGCCAAAGGGCCTGTTCTGTGCTGTACTTTTCTATGTTCTATGTTGGCAGTTAAGAATCAACCATACTGCTGCTCTGGGAATCAGCTTGAATCCCACCATAGTAACTCATAGAGTTTTAGTTATTTTAATAAATCTGGAATATAAAACTAGTCTCAGTATTGGCGACCATAAAACTGACACAAATTGTCCTGAAATTTCACCTGGTTTATTACTATCCTTTATGAAAGGAAATCTGCTGTCTTTACCTGGTCAGGCCGACATATAGACTAGTAAGAATGGGTTTGAAATGCACTTTGACGTCATCTTGTTAAGATATCAGTTCAAGGGCAACCAGGGACTGGCAACAAATACTGACCTTGGCAGTCATGCCCAAATTCATGAAAGTATAAACAGAAGAAACGGGGCAGCATTGTTGCCTCATCACGTCAGGGTGGCACGGTGGCACCCTGCCTCACTGCGCCAAGGACCCGGGTTCAATTCCAGCCTCGGGCAACTCTCTGTGTGGAGTTTGCACATTCTCCCTAAGTCTGCGTGGGTTTCCTCCCACAATCCAAAGATATGCAAATTAGGTGAATTGGCCATGCTAAATTGCCTATAGTGTTCAGGGATGTGTAGGTTAGGTGCATTAGTCAAGGGTAAATGCAGAATAATTGATTAGGGGAATGGGTATGGGGGGTTGCTCTTGGGAGGGTTGGTGAGGATTTGTTGGGTCTAATGGCCTGTTTCCACACTGTAGTGATTCCATGATAAATTGGCCATAGTATCCAGGAGTTGCCATGGGAAATGCAGGGTTACAGGAACAGGGTAGAAGGTTGAATCTGGGTGGGATGCTCTTCGGAGGGTCAGTGTGGACTTGATGGGCTGAATTGGCCATCATAATGTAGGGATTCTATGATTAAAGAATTACAGGAATCTTTTCACCAATGTTTCTCAACTGCAATATTTTATAGAATTGCTCTACCATATGAAAATAACATAATGCCATTGCCGAAATGAGAGAATGCTGGTTTTAAAGTGTTTGTTAGCAACAAAACTGCAAAGAAATGAATCAATCCCCACATACTCTTCGTGCGCACGGCTGGAAGTTATATTTTTAAGCTGCAAGTTTGCGATAAATTTAGGTGGGGATCAAAGAACTCACATCTAACATAGGAACAGCCAGATCATGCTATCTTAGATTAAATCAGCCTTCACTTTGAAACAACATTATTTCCTGTCATTAGTAAAAGCTAATTTATTACACCATTTATCTAAAAAAATCATTAAGCAAAGAACTTGGGTTTTAATGGTTTCATTTAAATGTAAGAATCCATTAATCGAAACTACCAACCTCCTATTTATCAGATCTTCCAAGAGCCCAAAATTATTGCTTGGAACATTGACTGCATAGTTATTTAAGAAATTGTATTTCAAGACTGCATATGAAGGTATTAAATTATTCTCATTAAGACGGCAGTGTAATATTCTGTACCCTCTGTGTGGGTCTCCCAAGGGCAGAGTCAGGAGTATACTATCAACATGATTTTGTTTTCATGCAGTGAAGTTACTTTGGTATTGCTTTGCAAGGACATTGCATAAGGAGCTGTCGGATAGTCCTCTGTGTTGAACCCAAGTTTAAAATGTTTATCTTTGTGCTCTCTTTACTAAACTGGAAACAATGTGGGTTCTGAGCAAAGTACACAACGATATTCTCGGAGTTACATGTTATTGTTTCATCACATGATTTAGAATAATGTTCTCTTTCCTCAATACTTCCTCAAGACATTGTGGGGATGTATATTGTTTGTTAGTTGATGCTACAAGAGCTTTGTTTAGTTTTAAGTGCCTTCCATGACCTCTTGCTGTCTACATGAGAGACCTAAGGGAGATGCCGGAAGAGTATTTGGAGGTCAAAATGACAACTGCAAGAGTGAGACGGGGAATCAGATCACACTCCCATGCAAAGCATTCTACGGATGGTCCAGTGTATTTGATAAATCTGATTTGAATAATAGATGAGATGTTAAAGATAGGAACATTTCCATCCAGCAATAGAGACCAAAAACATGGGTGCACCTTTTCTTTTCCACTCCAACAACACATTAATGCTTTGACTGTTATCACAGTTACAGAATTTAAAAATATTTTACGTTAAAAACCCATAATTTGCATTTGTTCAAGTAATTAGTCCATTTCAGGAATCTGATTTGGTTTGAAAATGCTTCTAACCACTTGATCCTGACCATCTTAGTCCCTGCACCTTAAAACCACATCAAGCTCCCTGTACCTTCTTAGAATGTTCATCAGAAGATAGGCAAAGGCCCAGATTTCTCAAAGAACACAAAGCATCTCTCTTGCAGCAAAGCAGTACTGGGATAATCCCAAGCCCAGCCATTGAACCAGCACCCCTCATTTTCACAGGAGAGATCTGTAGTTTGTGCAAGCACAGTTCCCTGGGAGAGAGGGCTCTTTAAATCACCAACTGCCTCCTGTGAAATTGGATTTGAAAGTCCCTGGAGTGTGGAGGGTGTGGAGTAACACCAGGTACCAACAGGTCTATTCTGTATATATTTCTTTTAGATTTCTGGAGTGTCTTTTCAGAGACGTGAGGTACGCTTTTGATCTGGTCCAAGAACCCTGCTCAGAGGATAAGGCAATCCTCAGGCGAGCTAAGGCACTCCTGAAAGTAGGCAAAACATGTGTAAAACCTACATTAATGCATTTTTAAAACAAATATTTGTTCTGTTTGTTTATGTGTGGTGTTTCAGAGAATCCCTACAGGGTGGAAACAGGCCATTTGGCCCAACAAGTCCACACTGACCCTCCGAAGAGTAATCTACCTAGCCGCATTCCCCTACCCCACGTATACCTCTGACTAAGGCACCTAACCTACACAGCTCTGAACACTACGGGCAATTTAGCATGACCAATTCACTTAATCTGCACACCTTTGGACTGTGGGAGGAAACCGGAGCACCCGGAAGAAACCCACGCAGACACAAGGAGAATGTGCAAACTCCACACATACAGTCGCCCAAGGCTGGAATCGAACCCAGATCACTGGCGCTGTGAGGCAGCAGTGCTACCCACTGAGCCATCGTGTCGCCTGATAAAGTGTGGAAGTCATTTATTGCCAACACCAAAGGGCCCTGGAAGAGGTTTTAATGAGGTGCCTCCTGAATTGCTGTGTCCACCCATAGCGCTGTTTAGAAGAGAGTTCCAGAATTTTGACCCAGCAACTTTGAAGGACCAACAATATACCTCCAAGTCAAGATGTTGAGTGGCTTGAGGGCGACCTACAGTGGTGGCATTCCCATGTATTTGCTGTATTTGTCCATTTAGCTGGCAGTGTTTGTGGGTTTCGAAGGTACTGTCATTGGGGCCTTGTGAATTGTTGTAGTGCATCTTGTAAATGGTACACACTGCTGTTACTGAGCGTCGGTGGAGGAGAGAGTGAATGTTGAAAGGGGTAAATGAGATGCCAATAATACGGCTACTTTATCCTGGATGGTGTCAAGCTTCTTGAGTGCTATTGGAGGTGCACTTATCCAGGCAAGTGGGGAATATTCTATCACACTTCTGCCTTGGAGATAGTGGACAAACATCGAGTGTCAGGAATGAAATGACTTGCCTCACTTCTGACCTACTTTTGCAGTCATTGTATTCATATTGCTAGTTCAAGTTTCGAGTCAATGGTAACTCTCAGAGTGTTGATAATGGAGGATTTAGTGATGGCAACAATATTGAACATAAAGTGGCAATGGTTAATTTCTCTTGTTGGAGATGGACATTGCTTGGCACATGTATTAAGGTGAATGTCACTTGACAATTATCAAATCAAGTCTGGGTTCTGTCCGACTGTTGCTGCATATGGACATTCACTGCTTCAGTGCCTGAGGTTAGGAGTGGTGCTGAACATTGAGTGATCATCGCCACTTCTGACCCTTATGTTGGAAGGAAGATCATTAATGAAGGAGCTGATGATGGCTGTGCCCAGGACACAATCCTGAGGAAACTCCTGGAGGGATGTCTATAAACTGAGAATACTCACCTCCAACAACCACAACATTTGCGCAGAGTACAATTCAAAGTAGCGGAAAGGTTTTTCCCTGAACCACCATGACTCCAATTTTATTAGGGCTCCTTAATGTAGTGATTCAAAGACATCTTGCCACCATTTTCTCCAGGGAATTTAACGATGAACAATGAACATCAGCATGAGCAATGATGCCCACATCCCATGATTGAATATATTTACAAGTGCCATACTCGTTGCTATAATAGCAAGGGCTGTCACTGTCGCCTTACCTCTGGAGTTCAGCTCTATTATGCATTGTGAAACAATGCTGTCACATGAGGTCAAGAGCTGAATGGCCCTGGTGGAACCCAAACTGAAGGTCAGCTAGCAGGTCATTGCTGAAGAAGTGCTGTTTAACAGCACTATCGAATAACACCTTCTGTCGCTTTACTGATGACTGGAATGCTAATTGGGACTGCCAATTCTGTCAAAGAACTTTCCAAAGTTACGTGTGGAGTTTAAGAAATATCAGTGCTAAGTATTTCAATGTTCCTGTTTCCACAGCCATTATAGGATTTGTGCTGCTTTCCTAAGCTGTCATTTTCATGAGGAAATACCTATCAAGCAAACATTTGAATGGATAGCTCCAAATGGCTACAGAATGGAAACATTTATTTGCAAAAGGGATTGATCACTTTTATGAAACATTAATTTTCATTAGGGATTAGTTGAAAATTCAATGGCATTGCATGTTATTGAATTTTTGTTGGCATCGAGATGGAAGGCCAAATGGTAAGGGGTGGAGGGATATGAGTCGACACAGAGTTGCCATAGCGTCTAGGAACAGCCAAGGCGTGACTGGGGTAGACAGAGGGGGCACTAAAGGAAGATGAGTAGATAGAAAAGCATAGAGGATATGAGACCGAGGGGGGAGGGGTTGATAGAGAGGCACAGTGTGGCACGAGGGTTGAGGGGACAGGTGGCATGGTGTTGCTGGGCAATGGGAGATTGTAAATGAGCAGATGTATGATGGGACCCCAGGGCTGGGTGAATGGAGATCATTTGATAATGGGTGACATTGGTGGAGTGAGGGCAGAGATTGGCCTGAAGGGCACAGGGACAAATTCATGTATGGAGAGTGGGGGGGGTGAGAGCAGGAGCAACTTTTGCACCTTAATCTTTATGTTTAAATTTTCAACACAGTGCTGGAGACCTCATGCAGGTTATCCATTCAGGCAACCATGTGAATCATCAGCCTCCCCCCATCTTCCTGAGCTGCTCAGCATGAGTGCCAATCCCGCACCCTTTTTACATTCACTCCTGGGACGTGGGCATAACTTGGATGTGTCAACATTTATTGCCCATCCCTAATTGCCCTGGAGACAGTGGTGGTGAGTTGCCTTCTTGAACCGCTGCAGTCTATGCACTATTAGTCGAACTCAATGCCATCGGTGAGGGTATTCCAGGATCTTGACCAGGAGACAGTGAAGGAATGGTGATGTACAGAGGAACCTCGATTATCCGGCATTCGATTGTCCAGATATCGGATTATCCAGCAAATCACAAGGTCCCGATGCTTGGCTAAACTATCTTATCCGGCATTCGCGGCATTTGATTACCTGGAATTCGATCAACCAAGCAAATTACTCTTCACCTCGGATAATTGAGGTTCCAAGTCAGGATAGTGAGTGTCTTTGAGGGGAACTTGCAGGTTGTACTTCCCACGTATCTGCTGCCCCTGTCCTTCTAGACGGAAGTGGTTGTAGGTTTGCGAGTGCTGTCTCAGGATCTTTGGTGAATTTCTGCTGTGCTTCTTGTAGATACCACACACTTCTGCAACTGAGATTCTTTGGCATTGTTGGAGCTGCATCTATCCAGGCAAGTGGGGAATACTCCATCACACTCCTGACTTGTACTTTGTATATGGTGGACAGGCTTTGGGGAGGCAGGAAGTGAGTTAATCGCTGCAGTATTCCAAGGCTCTGACCTGCTATTGCAGTCACTGAGTTTATGTGGCAAGTCTAATTGAGTTTCTGGTCAATGGTGACCCGCCTAGGATGTTGATAGTGGGAGATTCAGTGATGGTGACATCATCTAGTGTCAAGGGGTAGTGGTTAGATGGTCAATTAGAGGGTAATTGCCTTCTGCCACCTTCCCCCCTCTACCCTTAGACTAAAAATGGGAGGTATGGGCATGTGATTACCCCTGTAAGGCCCATGGGAACCACAAATTAGTCTCTTCATTGAGTACTAGTTCCCTTGGTAACAGGTAATGGCCTGCTCAACTAGAAGTCATCACCTGAACCCTTTATAAAGGGGACCTAGGGGTCATATCTGCCGTCTATCTGCCCCTCTTACATGGTTATATCAGTGCCTGAGTGTCCTTGGAGAGGGAGTGCACCATGTTCATCAAGGCTGTTGATGCATTTTGAAAGAGATAGGCACCACGTGGGATATGGTGCTTAATCTCCATCTCCAAAGCCAATCTGGTTTAGCCCTTTCCCACTCTCTTTCCCTTCCCACCTTTTATCGTTCCCATTGCCCATGATGTGCTTTGCTTGTAAATACTTAATTGACGATACAGGTCATTATGGGTGATGGTTCATAGTTTGAAAAGAAGTCTCGGTGTTTTGGTGGTGAATACGTTGTTGGTTATGTGTGATAGCACTTTCTGATATACAAAAAATAAAAAACAAAGCAGAGCCTGGTGGTGGTGGTCTTGTGGTGTAATGGTAGTGTCCTTACTTCTGAGCCATGAGACCCTCGTTCAACTCTCACCTGCTCCAGAGTTGGGTCACAGCATGTCTGAGTAGCTTGTTTAAACTCTCTAGTTTCCATTCTCAGTCAAATCACTGAATTCCTCAAGAGTTTTTGTGGAGCGGTAGTATTGTCCCAACCTCTGAGCCAGAGGACCTGGGTTCAAGTCCCACCTGCTCCAGGGGGTGGGTACTAACATCTCTGAACTGGTTGACTTGAAAATATCATAAAGCAGACTGAGAGAGGCTCTTGCAATACAATGCTAGTGTCTCTATCTCTGGGCTATGGAGGTCTGGGTCCAAGTGCCATCTGCTTAAGAAGTGTGAGATAACATTGCTCTGAATATCTTTATTTTACTAAATCAGAATGAAGAAAACCAGAGGACTCTTGTGGTGCAGTGATAATGTGCCTACTGCTGAGCCAGAGGCCTGGGTTCAAATCTCATCTGCTCCAGAGGGCGTGTACTCACATCTCTGAACAGGTTGATTAGAAACTAAAACTGACCCAGGGATAGTTTAACAAAACTCTCTGTCCTGGGATGGGGCGAGAGAAACTAGTTTGGGGTTCAACACTGAACAAGGTTCCTTTCCAGGTGGGTTTGAGTTATTACAGCGCAGCTTTTAAAAAAAGTCAGGTTCACGGAGCCGAAGACATCTCTCGGTTCCACGTCCCCGCCCTGGGAGGGGCAAGGGCTGAGCAGCTACAGCGCCCCAACTAGCAAACCTGAGAATCACATGCCCTGTTGAAAAGTAACTCCAGACACTTCCTGGATTTCAGAGTTCTGACCTCAGAGGTTACAGAATGAAAGACAAATGGTGCTCTAAAATGGGACATTTTTGTGAAATAAAGGCAGCTGGTCGCATTCCCTCTCCCAGCTGCCAGCCCTCTCAGATGGTGAGATTTAAAATGCCAGTTTGCTAATCTGCAGCATATGGAAACTTTAATACATGTATTTAAAGTGTTAGGAGTGCCCTCTTTGTAGAACTGCATACTCTCTCTTTTCAGGTTCCATGCATGCAGTAAATCAAAACTAGAGTAAAGCCAATCTGGTTCTCTACAATAATGAACCTTACTCCAATCTCCTGGGGTACACACTTAGATTTTCCACACCCACTAGTATGGTCTTTGACTGAGGTTGCCTGTTTAATGTTCTTAGCACAATCTGTACTATGGATTTGTAGCTACAATAAAAACTACCTCAATTTCTTTACTGAGGCTGACAAAAGCAAATAATATTCACGAAACACAGAAACTGCTGGAGAAACCCAAGAAGTCTGGCCGCATCTATAGAGAGAAACAGTTAATGCTTCGAGTCCTGTGTGACTCTTCTTCAGAATTGAAAGGTGTTGGAAAACAGCTTTGAGTTTGATGCTGAGTTTCTCCAGTATTCTGTGCTCATTGAAGATCTCCAGCTTCCACATTGTTTTGTTTTTATTTCAGCTTTTACAGAATCTTGAAATAAGCTTCACTCAAGAACTGGGTTAGAGGATGAAAGGCAAGTTTGTTAACCTGCAGCAAATGGAAATTTCAATGCTTGTATTTAAACCGTGCAGAAGGTTTTTAAATGGAACAACTTCAGCTATTGCATCCCATTGTAACCGTACCACATTGGGACCTGCAGATTTCAACTGTGGTTGCATCAATATTGACCAATGTTTTGTTTGATGTGTTCATCACCAGTACTATGAACAGCCAGAGACAACAGAGATTTGCTTTTAACTTCAGAAATTACATATGTTTCAAAGACTTTGCTCATTTGATCCTTTCAGCTTACCATATCCCGCCGGGTTGCCCTTGCTCTTGGGTAGATTGGCTCGCAGAATAGCATTATTTAAAGTATTCAGATAGGTAGGCATGCTGTGATAACCTTTGTTGTTGTAGAATGCCTACAGAAATGAAAGTAGATAGATATAGTTAAATGTTCAACTTTGCAGTCACATTCATCCTGGCTGAGTAATTGAAGACAGGACACTGGTCAAGATTAAATACATGGTTTTTTGGCTTGTAATTGTGCATCCTCACTCTGGTTCAACAAAGACATTTATTTCTTGAATGAAGACATTGTTTTTTTGAATTGCTTTCCGATAGGTCAGTGATCGTCATTCTTTCTACCATCTTCAAACTGTTTTGTTGAAAACAAAATTAGGTCCAGTAAACTTTAGGGCAGATCTTCGCAATTGGTTTTATCCAAATAAAATGGGCGTAAGTTGGGTCGAAGCCCAGCAGAAGTTGGTGAGCAGAATTTGCTCACCAGTTCTTTTTGCAGGTAACTTTGCATAAAGATTGCGCTGTCATTATCCCTGGGTGTTCCAAAATGTAAATGAGCTCCAATTAAGCATCAAAATGTTTGGCACAACGACCAGACTTGTACCAACAGGTCATTCCTCCACCACCCTGTTCAGACCTGACCTTTTTGATGTCAGTACTCTGCAAAGTTACTCTGCAAACATGCCCCAAAGACTACCTCCACCCAGTCTATTCACATCTGATTTCTGTCACTTACTACCTTCACAGTAACCTTTATGAGGTCTATTAACATTCCAACTTAATTAATAGTAACACAAACTGCTGCTATGTTGAAGCAGAGCCTTAGGTGTCAAGACAGATTCAAGAAGTGTCTGGTAATAACATAAATATGGTCTCAAGAGGAAGGTAGAGTGCTACATACTGTACAAATGCACTCTGTAAAATAAAACATCAATACAGAGCATTTAGAATAGGAAAACTCTAGCACAGTTATAGGGGACTGAAGGACAATGATTAAGCTGTAATAGAGAGCCTGATGCTGCTTGGCAGGCAGTCAGCAAACTTCACACAAAAGTGCTCTTAAATTGGTGATGCAGTTGTGAGATTTGTGAGCATTTTCCACAGGAACGCGGGCAGTAACGTTATGGTAGTGTTGTTCATTAGCACGATTGCATACACATGACTGCAGTGAACTGACTTAATTGCTGTCATCTAGTTTTCTTGATGAACACTTACATGCCATAAAAGCAATGCTATGTATTTATTAATATATTTAGTGTATATTTCTATATGTTTCTATTATTCATTATCATTTGTATTTCCAGTCCCTGATCATATTTCAGTTGCTACAACTTTACACATTTTCACTTTATTTCTTTATTCTTTAAAGAGATACCTTTTTGAATTTTCAACGTCCAATTGTGATAAGATGAGACAATGAGTGAAAGTGATCGACAAGAAGCACCATAACCATTTTTCTAGCAACTGTGCTCATATTGACATTTCAGGAAGGGAACTACATCCAGCATTCAGCAACTCCAAAGCCTGATACTTCCTTTCCTATACAAAAATGCTGCCATCTAACTTCTGTTCGACTAATGAACATTTCTTCTTATTCTTTCAGGGCACGTGGGCATCATTGAGAAGGCCAGCACCTGGTGCTGATCCCTATTTACTTTGGACTGAGTAGGTTGCTTGGTTAGTTCAGAGGACAACTAAGAGTCATTCACAATGCAATGGGTCTGAAGTCTGTGTAGGCCAGGTCAGGTAAGGACCCCGATTTACTTAAGGACATTAGTGAATCAGATGGGTTATTACAATGGCCAATGCTCATCATTACTCAAACTGGCTTGCAATTCCAGTTCTCATTAAGCTATGTCCTCAAAGCATTTGTCTTGGCTTCTGAAGTAGTGGTACAATGACATTACCACTACACAACCACTTTAAGGTCTGAATTCCAGATCCATCTGCTCTAAACAGATGTCATTGACTTATCTGAACAAATTGGTAAGTAAATAAATAAATTTACAATGTCGATTCCACTGTGAGAAGTTTTGAACATAAATTAACAATTAAGATAAATGAAAGATATAATGGAAGGAGATGCCTGTAGTCCATGATAATATGCATTAACATTAGTACATATGCTACTTAGCAATGACTATAAATTGATAAGTGTGTCTATTAAACCGGTGTAAATGACATGTCAATTTTAATGACTTCAATGTTCATTGACAGATACATTGCCTACAAACAAGTTAACCATTGTTTTCTAAAAGATACATAATTTAATACCCGTGCATTGAAGTTACTGGGGCATCAACGACCCATAGGGATTGTCAGCTTGAACAAACAGAAGTATATATCTTTTCAACATACCTAACCTTTCTTCCCACAGGTAAAGCCTTTTTCAGAAAGCACTTTCAGGTTGCTGCAAAATACCCAGCGAAAATATACATGGAAGCTTACCCCCATATCCGCTCCCACAAAGAGTGGGCAAGAGGATCCATTCCTCCAACTTGCCATCATACCAATCTTCCCCACTCCCCTTGGTGGATTATTTTATTATTCATGAAGGCTCTTGCAAAAGGCAGATGGAACCTGCTTAACAGGTGAAAGTGATGGCATCGTGACAAAGTGTCCTTGGCAAAACCACTAAAGGGAATGGGGAGGCCTGTGTTCCCAATCATACTGGGTAGAGCCCAGGCACATTTCAATACCTTGTCACTATCTGATTTCCTATTGGACCAGCAATGCTCCTCGAGCAGCCCCGACCCTGGATTTCCCCAAGCTCATCCTCAACTCTTTGCCCCATCCTCCAACTTGCAACCTCCTTCAGGCCGGACACCTTCCCCTGCCAATCAAACTCCCCCTGACTCCTGCTCGTCAAGTAGCAGGTTTGGCCATAGGCCGGGTGGGACTGTCCAAACTTCGACTTAAGGGAGGTTCCGCAATCCATATTGACATGGCTACCACACCTCTGGAACTTCCTGTCTGAGTGAATATGCAATGCTCCCCTGCCTTTGGACTGAGTAGGTTGCTCGGTTAGTTCAGAGGATAACTAAGAGTCATTCACAATGCCATGGGCCTGAAGTCTGTGTAGGCCAGGTCAGGTAAGGACCCCAATTTACTTAAGGACATTAGTGAATCAGATGGGCTATTACAATGGCCAATGCTCATCATGTCAATAAAACAGAAATGCTATAATTTGAAAAAAAACTGTCTGTCATTCTAGCATCTTATTCAACTGTTAATGCATTTAAATTTATATGTATTCAAGTTCAGTTAAGATACCACAGATTAAAGCAATATGTATTAACTTCAGAGAAAGAACCCTTTGCCCCACCTGTGCAGTTCTCCTCACTGCAATCTTCCGCACCATTGGAGCAGCCTTTGTGCTGAAGGACGCTGGGATAGATTTGAGCACATTGCCAAATGTCAGGCCTCCATATCTGAGAAAATCGGAATATATTAGATAGACATTTGGAGCACAAGACAATTAGCATCTCTCCCAGAATACACACACAATGACAGTGGGTTTTCGGTGGGTAGGAGCTGATGGGTCTGAGACATGGGGATGTGACCAAAAAAAGAGAAAAACCAGTTAAGCCTGAAAGCAGACACATTGGTTGAACCTGTCACGTGTACCTTAAAGTGGAATTCCAGTTCAGAATTCTTTTAGGAAAAGTTAATAGCTTACTCTTAAGATTAGCAAAGAGCAGCCAAGACATTCATTTATCTACAATAGTCTTCCATTCAGTGGGATGTTTCTACACTCTCCTTCCTTGACTATTCACATTGATTGCTGAGAAACAAGTCTCCTCTACATTTTCCTTCACTTCTCCAGGAAACATCCTCAATTTGAGGGTTGCCAAATCTGGGAGTTTGCTCCAGACAGGTCAAGGAGACAGGCAGGAACTGGGATCAAGGCCCCATGCTCTTGACATTAACCGGATCCATACACTAAGCCTCCAGCCAACTGAGCTAACCACATACCACCTTCTTCCAACTTTTCAGTAAAGAACGAACAAGGTTTGAAAGGGTTTAGCAAATAGAAAGGGTACTTGCTTTTCAAAAACATCTTCAAAAGGAACAATGTTTGGGAAAACTACAGTTCCATTCAATGCCTGATCATCAATTGATTTAATATCATTAGCTTTGAATTTGTGAAAGTTATGCTTTTGAATGCTCGGTCTGAGGGCAGAGAGAGGTGAGTGATGGGTCTGGGGGCTGGGAGGGGTGAGTGATGGGTCTGGCGGCTGGGAGGGGTGAGTGATGGGTCTGAGGGCAGGGAGGGGGGAGTGATGGGTCTGAGGGCAGGGAGAGGTGAGTGATGGGTCTGGTGACTCTAGGCACAGGGAGAGGTGAGTGATGGGTCTGGGCACAGGGAGAGGTGAGTGATGGGTCTGGGGGCAGGGAGGGGGGAGTGATGGGTCTGAGGGCAGGGAGAGGTGGGTGATGGGTCTGGTGACTCTAGGCACAGGGAGAGGTGAGTGATGGGTCCGGGGGCTGGGAGGGGTGAGTGATGGGTCCGGGGGCTGGGAGGGGAGAGTGATGGTTCTGGGAGACGGGAGGGGTGAGTGATGGGTCTGGTGACTCTAGGCACAGGGAGAGGTGAGTGATGGGTCTGGGGGCTGGGAGGGGTGAGTGATGGTTCTGGGAGACGGGAGGGGTGAGTGATGGATCTGGGGACAGGGAGGGGTGAGTGATGGGTCTGGGGGCTGGGAGGGGTGAGTGATGGGTCTGGGGGCAGGGAGGGGTAAGTGATGGGTCTGGGGGCAGGGAGGGGTGAGTGATGGGTCTGGGGGCAGGGAGGGGTGAGTGATGGGTCTGGGGGCTGGGAGGGGTGAGTGATGGGTCTGGGCACAGGGAGAGGTGAGTGATGGGTCTGGGGGCAGGGAGGGGGGAGTGATGGGTCTGAGGGCAGGGAGAGGTGGGTGATGGGTTTGGTGACTCTAGGCACAGGGAGAGGTGAGTGATGGGTCTGGGAGCTGGAAGGGGTGAGTGATGGGTCTGGGGGCAGAGAGAGGTGAGTGATGGATCTGGGGGCAGGGAGGGGTGAGTGATGGGTCTGGGCACAGGGAGGGGTGAGTGACGGGTCTGGGCACAGGGAGGGGTGAGTGACGGGTCTGGGCACAGGGAGGGGTGAGTGATGGTTCTGGGGGCAGGGAGAGGTGAGTGATGGGTCTGGGGGCAGGGATCAGAGGTCCCCAGAGGGTAAGTGGATTCCTGTTGGGTTTGGGGAGGTTGGTCCAAGAGGGTGGGTTGTCAGGAATTGGGGGGGATGTGCAGTTGCTAGCATGCATGGTGAGTGGTGGGGCCAGTTTAATAGTTACCCAGGTACCAGAAATGTTTCTTAATTCTTTAACCTTTCCTGGGTAGCTACTTACTTAACTGAAGGGAGCCCTCTGAACCACTACCCTCTTGTGGATTATTTCAGAGGTCTCCAGATATAAGACCATAAGACATAGGAGTAGGAATTAGGCCATTCAGCCCATCAGGTCTGCTCTGCCATTCAATCAAGGCTGATAAGTTTCTCAAACCCATTCTCCTGCCTTCGCCCTGTAACCATTGATCCCATGATACTCAAGAATCTATCTACCTCAATATTAAATATACTCAACGACCTGGCCTCCACAGCCTTCTGTGGCAATAAATTCCAAAGATTCACCACTCTCTGGCTGAAGACATTTCTCCTAATCTCCATTCTAAAAGGTCTTCCCCTTTACTCTAAGTAAAGTGCCCTCAGGTCCTAGTCTTTCCTACCAATGGAAATATCTTCCCAACATCTACTCTGTCCAGACTATTCAGTATTCAGTATGTTTCAATTAGATCCCCCTCATCCTTCTAAACTTCATCGAGTATGGACTCAGAGTCCACAAATGTTCCTCCTATGTTAAGCTTTTCATTCCTGGGACCATTCTCGTGAACTTCCTCTGAACACACTTCAAGCTGAGTACATTCTTCCTGAAATATGGGGCACAAAATTGTGCATCATAATCCAAATGTGGTCTGAACAGAGCTTTATAGAGCCTCAGAAGTATTTCCTGCTTTCATCGAATCATAGAGATGTACAGCATGGAAACAGACCCTTCGGTCCTACCTGTCCATGCCGACCAGATATCCCAACCCAATCTAGTCCCACCTGCCAGTACCCGGCCCATATCCCTCCAAACCCTTCCTATTCAGATACCCATCCAGATGCCTTTTAAATATTGCAATTGTACCACACTCCATCACTTCCTCTGGAAGCTCATTCCATACACATACCATCCTCTGCGTGAAAAAATTGTCCCTTAAGTCTCTTTTATATCTTTCCCTTCTCACCGAAACCTATGCCTTCTAGTTCTGGACTCCCCCCACCCCAGGGAAAAGGCTTTGTCTATTTATCCTACCCATGTCCCTCATGATTTTATAAATCTCTATAAGGTCACCTCTCAGCCTCCGATGTTCCAGGAAAACAGCCCCCGCCTGTTCTGCCTCTCCCTATAGGTCAAATCCTCCGACCCTGACAACATCTTTGTAAATCGTTTCTGAACCTTTCCAAGTTTCACAACATCTTTCCGATAGGAAGGAGACCAGAATTGCATGGACTATTCCAAAAGTGGCCTCACCAAGGTCCTGCTCAGCCGCAACATGACCTCCCAACTCCTGTACTCAATACTCTGACCAATAAAGGAAAGCTTACCAAACACCTTCTTCACTATCCTATCTACCTGTGACTCCACTTTCAAGGAGTTATGAACCTGCACTGCAAGATCTCTTTGTTCAGCAACACTCCTTAGGACCTTACCATTAAGTGTATAAGTCCTGCTAAGATTTGCTTTCCCAAAATGCAGCACCTCGCAATTAGCCAAATTAAACTCTTTTATATTCACATCCTCTCAAAATAAATGCCAACATTGCATTTGCCTTCCTAGCTACTGACTCAACCTGCAAGCTTACCTTGAGAGAATCCTGGACTAGAACTCCCAAGACTCTTTGCAGTTCAGACTTCTGAGTTTTCTCCCTGTTTAGAAAATAGGCTATTCTTCCTACCAAAGTGCATGACCTCATACTTTCCCACATTGTAGGGAAATTGCCTATCACAATTGTCAACTTCTGGGACCTGGGGAGGGGTGGGGTGATTTAGCTGATTCAGTGGGGGAAGGACGAGAGGTCCTGTGGCCTGTAAAGGGTGGCATGTGATTGGGAGGGGTGGTTCAATGTGGAGTTGGGGCATCAGGAGTTAGTGCAGCTTGTTGATCCTCTTGTGTTCCCTGGCTAACTATTAAGCTCAAATAGACTTGAATTTTTAGAAGTCCCCAACTTTCAGGAGATTTTCTAGAACATTCCAAACACAAGAAAATTGACAATTGGAAATTCCAATTACCCAAGCAATTCTATCAGTGTCAGCTGCGATGGCAACTCCACACAATGTCAATGTGCAACTCCGGTCTATATTATAGCAACCGCTAGCTGCCCATCAAAACCCGCGTGCCACTGTCTTAAGTTTAAGCCTTTACGGATGCATTTATTTCCCACATTTCTCTTCACAGAGTCCCAACAAAGAGTAGCTGTACCAGCTGCTTGCCTCATGTCACCATAGTAGTAATCTCTTTGAGAAAAATATTGAGACACATTTCCAATTAGAGGTGGTGAAATTATTGGGAAAGATTTTGCTCTGTTCTGTGGTGGGTAATTAGAGAGAAAATGTTGGAAATAGGAGGAGGAATTAATTTGAGCTGAATTCAGGAAGGTGGAAAGAGAATATTATAAATCATTGGAGACTGTCAGGGAGTCTATACAAAGAACAATCAGATCTCACTGGAAGAAGACCCATTCAGATGTTATTTACTTTCTGTAATAGGTACAAAAGCTGAATACTCCACTTCTACTGAATTAACTTATTCAAATTGGGACAAATACTAAATTGCAAAGTTGTACAGTACTTTTTTTCCACAATATAAAATGAAACGAATTTTTTTTCTCATTATTTAAAATGATCAAATGCTTACTACAGAAAATAATTTTATCACTGAGGGGTGGAGGTACCCTTCACACTTTGGGCTACTGAACTCAACATAAATGGAATAAAATTCCACTCCACTCATTCCGTTGAATTTGTTTATATTTCCTTGATTAAGGAGGTTGCTCTAATCCATGTACTTCAAATGTTAGAATAATTAGAGAGGGTTAAATATGCAGAAAGCATTTCCAACAGAAGGGAAAGCAAGGCTATGGGGACCTCATCATCAAACCACATTGCAATTATTCAGGAGGAACATCAGGAAGCACAATGTCACAGACAAAGAGTAACAGAAATCTGGAACTCCATCTTTCAAGAGGTCATTCTTGCTGGGACATCTAATCAGTGCTCAGTGTGGTCTCCTAGTACTCAGTGTCCTACTAGCCTGCATGGAAGCACGCTATCTTGTGCCCTCTTCCTGTGGAAAGTTTGGTAGTTAGGATGGGGTTGAGGTGAGACATTTAATCCAGCAACTGAGGGACCACTGCTTTAGGATCTCAAGCTGCTGCTAAAGACACTAAGCCAATTGTTGGCAGCAGGGGGTCACCATGAGGGTAGTGCAAGATGGAAATCCTAAAGAGTTTGCTTTGCAAGTCTCCCAGAGGGAATCCCTCATTCCAAGATGCTCAGTACCTGATTGAGGGTCTCAGTATCAGGTTGGTCAGTCCGGGGGGGGGTGCATTTCTCGGTCATGGCTGCGATTCCCACCCTCTGCAGTGTTCCCCTCATCCCTCCATCACTCATGCGTCCAGGTGCCTCCCTGATTGAAGGGCATGGTGGGTGCAGTACCGGCAGTAGTCACTGCCTCCTAGGGCGCTACGTCCTGGGTTGGAATGGAGAGTGTCTGCTCCTTGCCTGGTAAATGCCAAAGGCTTAACAAACCTTCCCAAGGAGGTGGTCGCGCCAGCTATCTAGCCAACGGCCAATACCACTATTACCTCTGCAAGCTACCACCCTAAACTTGCGTCCAACTCTCTCCAATCTCACGGAATTATTTACATTAAGTAGTCTTCCTACAAGGCAATGTAGTTATACTCCAGTTCGGCCTATCAGAGAGGGAGAGTAAACTATGTCGCCAAATTAAGACGGATATAAATTAACTAAAAAAAATTAAGATGAACGTGCATGCATCTAATATGGGGAACTTTGCGTTCTTCAACTGTAAGAATCATTAGGAGAAATTAACCCCCCTCCAGGAGGCACTCCAACGTGAGACTCAGACAAATTAAATGAGTGGGGGAAACTGGGAGACAAAGTTCAACGTGTGAAAACATTTGGGGCAGTTCACTTAGGATTCTGCAGAATATTTCCTTAATGGGAAAAGGATAGCAGTTTCACAGGAGTGAAGGAAATTAGGTGTGTATTTAATAAACATCGACAAAAGCTGATGATTAGGATAGAAAAGACAAAGTCTAATAGGTTCAGCCGTTAACTGGAAATGGGATTGAAATATAACAGTGAGGATATGGTGTGTGGATTACACAGCGTCTTGGTCAAACCCATCTGGAGAAATACACTCAGTTTCCAACAGTTACACTGACCTTGGAACGAGTGCAGGATGGATGTGTGAGAACCACTCCAACATTTAAAAGGTTAAATTGTCAGGCAAGGGGCTGTATCCCCTTTGAAATTCGAAATTGTGATCCAAGTGAGGCATTCAAAATGATAAATGGACTTGAGAGAGCAGCTGGACTTTAGGAAGGATGTGAAGGGTTTGGAGAGGGCGGAGAGAGATTTACTTGAATGGTTCTGAGGATCAGGGATTACAGTGACGTGAGAAGACTGGGGAATCGGAGGTTGCGCTTCGAGCAGAGTTGATGCAGGTGTTTAAAATCCTGAAGATTATTAGTGCAGTAAGTAAGTAGAAAGTGTTTCCAATGGCTCAAGATGTAAACGAGCAGAGGGCACAGTTCCAAGATAAAAATAAAGTACTGAAAGTGCAGGAGGAACTCAGATCTGGCAGCAGTGTTAAGATGATTGGCAAAAAACAACCAAAAAGCAACAGAACTGAAAAGCTTGAGAGTGGTTGAGGTTTGGGATGCGCTGCCTGAAAAGGTGATGGTAACAGATTTAATAATAACTTACAAAAATAAATAGACATAAACTGAAGAATAAAAGTCTGGGACGTGGGGAAAAAAAAACAGGCAAGTGTAATTATCTGGATTCCTTTTCAATAAAGCTAATCAATGGGCCAAATGGCCTCCTTTGTCATTGTACCATGATACTGAGAAACTATTTCTTTTACTGGGGGAAGCAAGAGTGTGGAAGGGACAGACAACAGCACATTGCTGAATTATAGAAAACCGTGTGTGTATATATACACACACACACACACACACACACACACACACACACATATATATCTAACAGTGCATTGCTGTATAGAAACATACAAAATTGAAGGAAAAGTCTACTTGGCCTATCAAGCCCACTCTACCATTCAACATAACCAAGGGAGATCCTCGATATCAAGACGTAACCCTACTCAAAATTCTGGTTTAAAATCCTGGAATTCCCTCCCTCACAGCATTGTAGATCATCCTTCAGCACATAGACTGCAGCAATTCAAAAAGACAGCTCACCACCACTTTCTCAAGGCAACTAGGGACAGGCAATTAATTCTATCCAGCCTGCAATGCCCACATCCCATAACAGAATAAAAATAATTCTCCTAATATGTTTCAGCACCTTTATATACTACACCTTCCTTAAATCTTTTCAGTGATCTTGTCTCCACAGCCTTCTATGGCAGAGAATGCCATAGGTTCTCCATCTACTGAATGAAGAAATTTCTCCAAACTCAGTTCAAGATGGCTGAACTTGTTTCAAGAGACCACGACCGGTCTTGTTCTACACCTCCCAGCCAGAGGGAGCATCATCCCTGAATCCAATACTTCCAGCCCCATCAGAATTATATGCATTTCCGTTATATTCCTCTCATTCTCAACGCCAGTGAATACAGGTTCAGTCAACACAATCTCTCCTTATAGGACCGACCTGCCACCCCAAGAATCAATTTGGTGTACCTTTGCCCTTCTATGTCAAATATAAGGGTCAGTATTAGCAGCTCCTGGTCTGTGTGTACAATGATTGTCAACTTATAATACAGTAAAAGCTGACTTTGGTGGGCAGCTTTAGGTTTACGCATTCACATTCATCTGAAGGCATAAAATTGCTCAAATATATTTTATTGCGATTTTCTAGAATTGGTACCAGTTATTCAGCCTGAACAAGAAACAAGCTGAATAATTTTGTAGTCACTGAGTCCAACATGTGAACCAGTGCTCTATTGCTGCAGAGGGATAAATAGTCAGATGTAAGGCTACAACTCTACAAACCTATGAAGCCTGAAGCGATCAGAGGTGTGCAGAATGTACTCAGAAACATTGCGGCCTGTAATATCCACCAAAATATCGCCCGTCACTACTTTCTTCTGTGGGGGGTGTCCTCCAACTCCACTTGGGCAGGAGAACCCAGTACCTTGCATCGAACAGCTACATCGAACTGGCTCATGTATGGGATGCGGAGCTGATGGGGAGGATGTAAATGTTTCTGAAAACAGAAGGATGAATAAAGTTAGCATCTGTTCAAACTGTCAGCATTCAAACATTGTATTTAGGCGAGGATATGTTTTAAAAATGAAAAAAAAACTTATACTGTGCATTCACCCTCAAATGCTCGTGATAATTTAACTACACATTACACAGTGTACTGCAGAGGAATCTTTTCAGGTAAAATTAGCACTTTTTTTTCCAATTCCCTCCTCACAGGAAGTGGATGTCACTGGCTAGGCCAGGATTTAGTGCCCATCTCTAATTGCCCAGAGGACAGTTAAGAGTCATTGTTGTGGGTGCGGAGTCTCATGTCAGCCAGAACAGGTAAGGAGAGCAGATTTCCTTCCTTAAAGGACATTAGTGAACTATTTGGGTTTTTCCAGTAGTTGATGGTGATTTTGTGGTAATCACTAAACTCTTAATTCCAAATTTTTCACTGAATTCAAACTTCACTATCTGCCGTGGCAGGATTTGAACTCGGGTCCCCGGATCATTAGATGAGTTTTTGATTAATAGTCTAGCAATAATGCCACTAGGCCACTGTCCCCCCCTTATTGCCTCCTTGAGCCATTTCGAGAGATATTAAGGCAGGCATCCAAAAGTTTAGCCACTGAGATTAGTGGTAGATAGTGTCTTCAAAGACAGGAGAGAGATCAAGAGGCAAAAAGATTTAGAAAAGGAATTAGAAAGCTTGGGGACCTAAAGGGACAGTTGTCACAAGGGGCAGCAAAAGAACGCAGTGTTGCACATGCAGCCTTGCTTGGAGAGACACTTAAATCTCCATGGTTCTAGGCCTGGGGGGAGTTACAATAATCAGGAGGGGTAAAGTAGTGAAGTAACTTGAACAGAAAAATGAGAATTTTAAATTCAACGTGTTGCTTGATCAGGACAGAACACAGATCAGGTGTGTATGGATAGCTGTTGATAATAACAAACTTGAACAATCCAGAAACTAATCCCAGACAATTCTAGAAACTTTGAAAATCTGTCAAAAAATGGATGAACTGTAACAAATTGTGGACTTTCTTTTTTACATAAAATTGAGAAATAAGAACATTTAATTTTTTATATTACTATTTCAAAATTAACTATTGTATCTCTATTAATGGAACACTGCAATTCTTCAAGGATCGAATTGAGTTTAATTACTTTTATTTTCTGCACAAAACTTGTGCATATACAATTTTTATCTGGATTAGATATTAACGACTATGTGGCCTAAATAGGAAGTAACTTCAATAATGCATTTAATCTATTTGAAAGGAGCTTGGTTTTTAATCAACCTACTGAAGTTCTAAGATTTCCATTTAAGCATTCAAAAGCCTCATTTAATTCTTGGTCCCACGTTCCAGGTGAATCAACGATCAAATGAACATTATTAAGGCTGTAAAAGCTCATTTATCACAACTAATGAGCCCGATAATGAACCCCATTTAAGAGGCGGTGACTGATAATCTAAGACTGCAGTTTCATCAATCCTCTGATGTTTAACGCCCTACATACACGACAGTGACTTTCAGGTGAAGTAAGCTGGCTTAACAGTGATGGTGAGACAAAAAGACCTGGAAATTCACCCAGGCCTCTTTACTTTTTAGTAGCCCTTTTAGTTAAGGTGTCACCTGTGATTCAGTGGCTAACACTCTCACTGCTAAGGCAGAAGTCCCTACTTCAGAGACTTACATTAACAGTTAACTTGTCAACTATTCAAATTAAATAAAAACCAAAAGAACTGCGGATGCTGTCAATCAGAAAGAAAGACGGAAGTTGGTGGAAAAGTTCAGTAGGTCTGGTAACATCTGTGAAGAGAAATCAGAGTTAACGCTTCAAAACTCCAGTTCTGAGGAAGGGTCGCTCGTCCTGAAACATTAACTCTGATTTCTCACCACAGATGCTGCTGGACCTGCTGAGCTTTTCCAGCAACCTCTGTACATGCTGCTGTTGTTGAGGTTAACAACACTGCCTTCAAGACCACCTTCTGAATTATCGGCTAAGCTGAGACATTCTTTAATTACATGAACATATAAAATGGATGGCTTAATTCAAAGAAAGGGAAAATTATCATACTGGGCAATATTTATCATTCATGAATGTTGTTAAAAAATTATAAATGTTATAACAATACTGTTCGTGGAACCTTTCTGTTCACAAATGCTCTGCTACATTGTACTTATGACTTTCCTTCTTTAAAATTAAACTTGTAGATTTTTATATTAACAATATAGGATACCATGACCTGACCTGTCTATTAGAAGCATTTTCTGCACCGTCTAATGTCACCTTATTATATAAGGACTGAATGGACTCAGTTATCACAAACTGAATACAGAAAAATAGTTGGTGGGTTTGTAACAATGAGTCATTTTGTAGAACAGCTTTGTACAGGCAGGATAAATTACAGGCAAGCCATGGACTGAATCTCATCTGTCACCGTCAGGAATGAACCTGCCGTAAAACCTGCAAACTACTTCTTTTAATAAACACCTAAACGATGTCTTCTTCACCTGGTTGTGAAGGAGAGGAGCGCTTGTGAAAACTGGCATCCAAAATATTTTAGCTACAATTCAAGCATTTAGCTAGGAGTTTTTGTGGATAATTTCTTTAAAAGTTGTTCATCTCATTTCTAAAAATAAAACTCATGATCTTTGGTTTGACAATGTCACTGTAGTGTTTAGAACTTATCAGAGTGCCATCTTATTCAGAGCGGAAAGCAGGTTGTTACATGTATTTTAAACACACTGTCAAAGGAAGCTAAATGTTAGAGTACTAACCAGAAAATCAGGAACTTAATGAACTGACAAATGTGTGACTGTTTTCACTATAAAATTTTGACAGCCATAAGCAGTTTCAGGTTCAAAAGCAGCATATATGAGATGGTGACAAATCAGACTAAGGCCACGCCCTGTGACCTCCTATGTAATTGGACTAGATGCACTCTGACAAACCAAATGAAATTTTACAAATAAGTAACAAGATTTTACTTTTGATGCCAAGGTTTTTATGATGGCAAAAGTATATTCACTTGCAAGCGTGACTGTTCCTCGTACATCCTTGTCACACACAGAACTTACTGACAAAGGGGAGGTGATGGCTTGGTGGTTTTATCGTGAGATTATTAATCCAGAGACCTTAGTAATGTTCTAGGACTTGGGTTCAAATCTTGCCACTGTAGATGGAGGAATTTGAATTCAATAAATATCTGAAATTAGTAGACTAATGACGACCATAAAACCATTGTCGGAAATGCCCATCAGGTTCACAATGTCCTTATAGAGAGGAATCTGTCATCCTTACCTGGTCTAGCCTATAGAGAACTCCAGATCCACTGCAATGTGGTTGACACTTAACTGCCCTCTGGGCAATTAGGGATGGGCAATAAATGCTGACATGGCCAGTGGCACCCACATTCTGTGATTGAATTTTTAAAGATACCTGGAGTTGTGGCCATTTTAATATGAAGCAGGTATATGAGGGGACGGGAATATCAAAAGACAGCAAGGATTAAGTGGGCCCTGGACATAAAGGTAAAATGGACTTTGGTCGATTGGCAGCCTGTTTTACACCCCGCTACAGTGTTTATTTTTAATTCACTATAAGAATAGCCCTCCCCAATAACCCAGAGGACAGCTAAGTGTCAACCACATTGCTGAGAGTCTGGAGTCACATGTAGGCCAGACCTGGTAAGCATGGTAGTTTACTTCCCTGAATGACATTAGTGAACCAGATGTGTTTTCCCAACAATCGACAACAGTTTCATGGTCATCATTAGACTCTTTCTTTCAGACTTTTAAAATTGAATTCAAATTCCATCATCTGGCATGGTGGGATTTGAACCCAGATCTCCAAATCAAAACTGGATGTCCGGATTAATAGTCTAGCAAAAATACAGGGCCATCAGCTCCTTAAGTTGTGCATTTGAACACCATTTTGGCTCCAACAAATCAGAGTATGCATGACTCAAGTCGATTTATCCTGATCTCCGGAAACAATATTTATTGTATTATTATAAAAGTGACAACTATTCGATTAACTTGTATTCAATAACTGTCTCTATATTTCTTGTTGAAAAATATTGCAAGCCATTTCAGAAAGGCACAGGTGAAGAAAAGAGAGGTGCTTTAAGAAAAAGCACCAAGGAGAGAACAAATTATTTTTGGCTTGTCAGATTGGTGAAAAGAATCCAAGAGCCATATACCTGTATATATTAATCATTTAGCTTGTGAGAAACCAACTCATGCACTAGAAAAGACTGGTTCCGGTTTAGACTCCCAATATGTGAAATAAATTATCCTTACTTGATCTGATGATGATTAACATATCAATAAGTCAACCTGAATTAATCATTACACATATAACAATCACAAAATTAAAATCTATGCAGGCCCATATATAATCACCAATAATTTAATTTCAATAAGAGTACAAAAAAATGAAAGACAAATGAGGAATCAAATCTCCAAGTCAGAGATGGAGGTGAGAGGAGCAGGTTTTCAACCTACATGTTTAGGTGCTTAATAAAAACAGAAGCATTGCTTCTTAACATGGGAGCAATATGCAGGCTGTGATGTTTGATAGATGGATTAGCCAGAGAATTTGCTATTTTCCCAGGTGACAACTGAAAAAGACATAAAAGATTCTAAAGGGGTTGACAGGGTAGATGTGGGAAGGTCGTTTCCCCTTGTGGGACAGTTTCGGATCAGACAGCATAATCTCAGAATAACGGGTTGCCCAAGTAAGACAGCAATGAGGAACAATTTCTTCTCTTGAGGAATCTATTCTCTACCACAGAAGGCTGTCAAGTCTGGGTCATTTATTTGACTCAAGAATGAGGCAGACAGATTTTTAGCCAGTGAAGGAATCAAAGGTTATGGCGTAAAGTAAGGAAAGTGGAATAGAGGATTGTCAGATCAGCCATGATCTCAGTGAATGGTGGAGCAGAATTGATGGGCTGAATGGTCTACTTCTGTTGCTCTGTCTTATGGTCTAAGTACTGGCACCATGTGGTATCGGCCACCTCGTCCAGCAAGTGGTGCCGGATAACAATTGTTTTAAATAGTTCGTCCCTCAATCTTCCCTGGTCTTTGTTTGGTTTGGACATTCTAGTGGCCATGGGTGCACCACCATAAGTATCTACAGAAGAGGCACTGTTCTTAGATAATAAGGGTTATGCATAATTGTTCCGGTATTACTACATTTAGTCAGGCAAAATCACTAGGAAACCTCAGGGAGCCACTAGAGATAAATCAGCTCCTTCCAGAAGGAAAGGTAAACCCTCATGTCTCTACTCATAGACCATTTGAGCCATCAGTAGAATGGGTGCAGCCAATGTAACATCAGCATTAATTCCCTTATAACCACTACCTTTTGCAAATGATTGGTCAACAAGGATGCTTGAGCTTTACCCAAAGCCAAACTGAAGGTTTTGAGGTTATATCCAAACTAGAAACTGTAGCTCACTTTCGATTGACAAAAAATAAGTCTTGAACAAGGAGGGATTTTATTCTGTGGAATGTAATTACAATGATACTTGAGTTTATTCAGACATAGGACAACAATTGTTCCAGGCAACAAAGCCCCAGGATGACACCACATGAGTCAAATCAACTCACATGATTTCCTAGACTGGTTTTGATGATCTGAGGGAGTCACAGAGGAATTATTTAATGCTTCTGTTTTCTCTAATGCTTCCAAAGAGAGTGTTGCTGTGAGGTAAAGGAGAGAAGATGTGTTAAGCCATGATGCTCCGTCTGTTATGAATGTGGGGTAGAGGTTTAATGGATCAGCTGCTTTTTTTCTCATCACTTCATTTCTCTGTCTGCTCTTTTCTAGCACTGAGACCCCAGCCTCTCGACAGGGGCCACCAATGGACCCAGGTCCGCCAACCATCTGATCCTCAAGCTCCATCATTTCATCAGAGAAGATATGGAGATGCATGTGAGAGAATGCCAAAGGCATTCTGTTTAAAGGTACTGTTGGAAGAAGAACATTTGGTCCGTCTTTGCACTCCACTTGGAGTCTGTATTTAAGATACTGCAATAGAAAATAATTTTGGAACATTTGTAGATAGAACTTGGCAAAGATGGCTATCTTGCTGTAAATCAAGAGCAAACTCAGCACGCCCTTCCATTATTCTTTCTCGCTAAAGTACGCACCTTTCATTGTAGCTGGTGATGTTGTCAAATTCCAGGGGTATGTCCCTCCATCGTTTCCCATGTCAGGGAAATCGGATGGAGCAGGTGAGGGTGGCTGTGGGACAAAATTTGAGAGTGGGAGGCCTTGAGTGAATGAGTCCAGACACATTGAGTCAAAGTATTTCGAGGCCAACATTTTGGTCTCACTGGTGGAAAGATTGAGGGTCTGCACCAGCTGGTCTAATGTGCTGTTGTATGGAGTTTTCAGGACACAGGTAGCTCCAATCCCTGACGGTAGATAGAAGGTATTTGTCAACTGCTGTGGGCTGGCATCAGGTGATAACTTTATCCTAAGGTAAAAATAAATAGAGTATTATTCAAATAAAAATAAACTCTAATACCAACACTTGCTGCATTTTCTTCAAAATGGGTTTGCCATAATACAATTGCATTATTTCCCAAATAACCATTGCTCAATCAGAAGAAAGCACTAAACAGCTATAGAATCTGCTTCAACAATATTCATTCATCCTAATGCAACAATGAAAGGTACAGCATAAATATAAGTGTTTCCCTTTTCCTTATACACTCTGGAGAGTTTCCAGGGTACATTGAAAGGTCCAAGAGCAGCAGAAGAAACATATCCAGCTACTTTCCACCAATCTTTTCAGTTCTGCTGATCTCAACAATGTACATGCAAACATCTGAAAACACCATGACAATAATCCTCAAGATGCCATTCATAGACTTAGCAAATTGTTTACATTTTTGTAGATATTTCGAATTTAAGAAATGCAAGCTAAAAGGTTTTCAGTGAAGTGTACCTGCTTGGTTTAGTTTCTGCTAGCTCTGAACTGCTCTACTGCAGTTTCTTTCCTACATTTAATGAGGGGTAGACTCTTTTATGCATGCCACAACAGCAGAATATTAGGAATCTTCACTGCAGGAACAAATAAGTCATCACAGAATCCCTACAGTGTGGAAAAAGGCCATTTCACCCAACTCCACACCGACACTCCAAAGAGTATCCCACCCAAATCCATTCCCCTATTACTCTACATTTCCCCTGACTAATGCACCTAACCTACATATCCCTGACCAGTATGGGCAATTTAGCATGGCCAATTCACCTCATCTGCAAATCTTTGAGACTGTGGGAGGAAACCAGAGCACCCAGAGGAAACCCACACAGACACAGGGAGAACGTACAAACTCCACACAGACTGTTGCCTGAGGGTGGAATCGAACATGGGTCCCTGACTCTGTAAGGCAGCAGTGTTAACCATTGAGCCACCAAATAAAGTCATCTTTGTTCAATGTACACGGTCAGGGTTGAACAAAGCACATTGCAATGACAGATTGATATTCTAGAGCCTTAGCTGAGATCTGGGGGAAGAAAAGAACAAGTCAACACCCGACATTTCTTGCACCCTTCAGATGATTGAATACATTTCTTAATGAAGCAAAAGTCTGCAGAAAAAACATTTGGTGACTTAAATAATTTCTATTTCAGTACTGCCTGAACCACAATGCACTCTCCATTCTATGCAACATCTTGCAATGAATTAAACGATGAGTGATATTAAAGGTCCTCTCTAATCTCATACCTGTACTCATTTCTCTCTTCGTTTGCATATGGTATGAAGTTCCCACGAGGCTGTGTATAATTGTGGTACTGAGATGGGGAAAGAATCAGAGGAGGCAAGTCACCTGGAAGGGAAGTGACAAATATTCCATTGGTGAAAATCAAATTGGAATTATGCAATTCCAAAGATTAAATCTCAGCCTGACTGAAAGTTGTCATTTAAGCCATTATTAAGCTGTCAGTATATAGCATGGTTACTAACATGAGCACTATTGCTGTATGGCAGCAGTATGGTGGGTGGTGGGGGGGAAGTGAAGATGGGGAAAACAGAATATCAACAAGGGTTTGAGAACCTCCAAAAATACATATAACAGGAGTTTGGAATCTTAATTCAGCAGACTGACACTGAAAAGATTTTTTAAAAAGCATGGTTACTAATGTATTTTGAATCACAATACCTATTTCAGGTACTGAGAGTGCCACCGTCATCGCCACACACACAAAGAAGGCTGGGAGCAGGATCTGGGAGAAAAGACTCTTGGTGTTGCGTTTGGCACAGTGATAACGCTTCACTATCAGCCCGTAGAACTGGCAGAGTTTCAGCCAGGAGCCCTCCAGTTTGACACTCCCTTGACCCTCCAGGACAAAGCTCTTCAGGTCAGCTTCTGGTTCTGCTGTAGATGGCGGGAGAAAACAGAAATTAGCTTTTGGGAAGACACCCAAATACACCACTTCAGGCAACTGAAAACCTTCTCTTATACTAGCACTTCCTGTTCAAAATATTTCTTCATTCATTCATATGACATAGAATCATAGTCATAGAGATGTACAGCATGGAAACAGACCCTTTTGGTCTAACCTGTCCATGCCGACCAGATATCCCAACCCAATCTAGTCCCACCTGCCAGCACCTAGCCCGTATCCCTCCAAACCCTTCCTATTCATACACCCATCCAAATGCCTCTTAAATGTTGCAATTGTACCAGCCTCCACCACTTCCTCTGGCAGCTCATTCCATACATGTACCATCCTCTGTGTGAAAAAGTTGCCCCGTAGGTCTCTTTTATATCTTTCCCCTCTTTCCCCTCTCACCCTAAACCTATGCCCTCTAGTTCTGGACTCCCTGACCCCAGGGAAAAGACTTTGTCTATTTATCCTAACTATGCCCCTCATAATTTTGTAAACTTCAAATAAGGTCACCCCATAGCCTCTGACGTTCCTGGGAAAACAGCCCCAATATTTTGGACTATATATTCTTTATTTCATGGGTGCTTCATACTGCTAATATTTTGCATTTTGCAAGCCCCATGTTATGACTTGAACAATTGAGTATTTATGCACTTAATAGCTTTCAAGATGTAGTTAAGACCTTCCACTGCTGCCCAGGATATCGATGGTGTTACTTTCCTGAAACTGTTCATTCCTCGTTGGCAGACAGATGCTGTAACAATTCTGTGATCCCAAAGGAGTCAGATATTCTTCAGTCGTTTTCATCTGTGAACCTACACATGATTTTCTCCTCATTTAACATTCACACATCCACAGGAGGAATTTTTAACGGCTGCATGGCAATTTAAAACCAGAACTCCCACTGACTTTTCCCTTCTCATCCCAGGATTGTTAAACATAATTTCTAATTACAAAAGTGGCCCTGTTGCCACCCTGGTTGAAAGGGATCAAACCTGGGATTTATTGAATGCCCAGAGAGAAGAATAAAAGTCTTATCTTGATTGAGCAGAAGAATCAATATTTTGGGCATAAGCTCTTCATCAAGATTCCTGATGAAGGCTGTATGGCCGAAGCGTCGATTCTCCTGCGCCTCGGATGCTGCCTAACCAGCTGTGCTTTTCCAGCACCACACTCTCGACTCTGATCTCAGCATCTGCAGTCCTCACTTTCTCCACAGGACAAACATATTCTGTTGACCTACAGATGCATCAAGCACCTAGCAAGCTGTGGGTCATTCATTCGTGTGCATATAATCCTCTAAAGTTTGGCTCAATGCGCTGATGAACACAACTGACATTCAACTGCACTCCATCTAATGCCATTTATTAACAAAAGTGACCAGTGGAATGATTCAGCACATTACCTACTCCAATTCTGGGATGAGACTTCACATTCAGCTTGTGGAAACACCTCCGTGTGTCTCTCTTATTAACTGTCTGAATATAACACCGGTGAACTCCCTTTTCTCCCCATTCTTCCTTAATCACATGCTTTCACACAAGAAACTGGGGACATGCAATGAAAGCACAGCCAGCTCTCTCTCTCCAGTGCTTTTCTCAAGCTCTGACTCTCTCCAGCTTGCCAGCTTTAAAACCTGGCAGAGCCTCCACCTTTCTTCCAGCTCAACATTAATTGGGCCAAAGACATCTCACATGCCACAAACAGCAGAAACATGCTGAGCAAACTGTTTACCAGTTTGCATCCTGTCCAACCTTGGCTGAGTGGTAAACAAAACCAATTCATGCATCACAACATCCTCAAGGATGGAAGTTTTCAGGCTGAACTCCAGGAAACAGAAGTAGCTGATGCTGAAAGTGCTGGCTGCTTTGGTGAGAAAGTTTTTCTCAGACAGTGAGAGGCCCAAGTTGTCAGGGCATTAAGTTACAGTTAGCATGTCAAGCGATTGCCCCACTTTTACCTGGAGGTGTTTAATTCCTTTCTCAATAGCAGTCAGCCCTGATCATTATAATTCCTGAAATGTGTGTTGTGGGTTACCGGCACTTAAAAGGATGAAACCCTTCAATGTGGGTCCTTCAGATGCAGCGAACAAAAACATAAAGCAGCTTAAGTTGAAATCCAAAAGTTATATTAAAAAAATGCAGTTTTGAGAAAGGAAAAATTCTATTCTTGTCCTTTCTGAAAAGGGAGAGAAATAAAGAGAGATAAACAGAGAGACAAAGAGAAAGGAATGAGAGAGAGAGAACCCCCTACAACAGCAGCTAGGTGAATATTAAAGTGCTGTGACATTGCTAAACTGATTTTGTAACATTAATTATAAATCCTGTAAATTAACCTGAATTTGTTGACTAGTTAAATGCTAACATTTGTGTTACGTGATGTCATTGGTTAACGTAATCAAACAGCATTTACTTACAAATAACCTATTCACTGATATTCTGTTTGGGTTTCACCAGGGCCACTCAGAAATCACAATCTTATTTTGGGGTCAGGGACGGAGGGTGAATATCTTGCTATTAAGGCAGCATCTGACCAAGATGCACCAAAGAGTCTACTAAAATTGTAGTCGATGGGAATCAGGGGAGAACTTCCCATTGCCAGAAGTCATATTTCGCATGAAAGAAGATGGCAACGATACATAAGCAAAACAATGATGAAGGGCTTAAACTCGAAAAGTCGAATTCTCTATTCCTGAGATGCTGCCTGGCCTGCTGTGCTTTGACCAGCAACACATTTGCAGCTGTGATCTCCAGCATCTGCAGACCTCATTTTTCACTCAAAACAGTACAGATTGAAAATCTAAAATAAACACACAAAATTCTGAAGCTTCAACAGCAAGGCAACATCTGAGAGAGAAACACACTTCAAGTTTCAGGTCCATAACCATTCATAACAACTGGAAAAAGGTAGTGGTTGTGTGACACCAATCATATTGAACATAGGACATCAGTACAGAATTCATCAGGGGAAGGGCCCTAGGCCCAACCATCGTTTCAACAAATGAAATAGTCTTTCCAAGCACCTGGACAACATTCAAGCTCAGGAACGTAAGAAAGAAGAAGCTTGTGTTGATAAGATTTGCATTGCACAAATGCTAGGCAGTTACTATTTTTAACAAGAGAGTGTCTAACCATCTGCATTTGAAGATCAATGTCTCTTTAGCATTGGCGAATCCCACACCATCAAGATCCTGGGCTCACTGTTTATCAGAAACCGAACTGGAAATTTCATATATAAATACTGTCGCTACAAGAGCAGGTCAGAAGGTGTGAACTCTGCAGCAAGTATTTCACCTCTTGATTTACGAAATCCTGTCCAGCAGCTATGAGGTACGAGACAAGAGTGCAGTGGAACATTCCACAATTGTCTGGAGGAGTGCAGCTCCAACAACATTCAAGAAGCATCAGCCAGACAAAAGAATCCACTTGATTGACTCCACCTTCATTATTCACTTCCTTCACCCTGACATACACAGTGGCAATGTATACCATTTACACCTCCAATACATCAATTCATCACAGTCTCATCAACAGCATGTTCCAAATCTGCAGTTCTATTGCTTAGTGGAAGTTAGCAATCACACAACACCTGACGAAGAAGCAGCGTTCCGAAAGCTAGTGCCTCCAAATAAACCTATTGGACTACAACCTGGTGTTGTGCGATTTCTAACTTTGTCCACCCCAGTCCAACACCGGCACCTCCACATCATTAGTACAAGTAAGGCGTTGGGTCCAATGGAGCATGACCAACCTGCAGGGTCCCCTCCAAGACATGCATTATTTCAATTTTAGAATGAAAGAATTGTCATTCCGTCATCCTGGAATTCTCTCCCTAACAGTAATGTGGGTGTACCAACACCAGAGGACTGCAGCAGTTCAAGACAATTCACCATCACTTTCTCGAGCACAATTAGGCATCCTCACTGATGTCCATATGCCAAGGGTATATCAAAATTAGTGAATGCTTTCATTGTCTACCTTCTTATTTGATATTTAGGAAGAATTCACTCACATAGTACATTATACATTTCCTAAAAGGGAATCAGTGGACCAATATTGCATCTGAGAAACTAAAAGATAGTTCATCAAGACAAGTTTAGCTAAACAGTACAGTCAAACCCAATTGAATAAATATTTGATTTAAAAAAAATGTTCAAGAAAATTAACTCTCTGTTCACAGTCTCTTTCTTACTTAATCCAATGGTCGATGACTCATCGAAGTGAATAAGGGTTGTGGTGAGGCTGTGACAATGTAATTGTGCCTACAACACAACATCATTGGTTTTAATAGAAGGTTATTGACCTGGAACATTAACTCTGCTGTATGTTCCTTCGATGCTGCCTCTGATCAGTTCCATCACTTTCTGTTGTAAATTCAAATGTCCAGTGGCCATGGTATTTTGCTTTTGTATATAGGTTGCGGCTACTTAAATGAATTGACAAAGTGTAGATATAAGTGTTCATAACTTCACTAAAATCTTTTCAGAACACAAAACACTTTTCACAGGTGTTACTGTCTAGACATAGAATGAGACAAAAGACAGAATTCTCCTGACCGCTTGGTGGCATGTCGATTGGAAAACTGCTGGGGGTGGGGGGCAAGAAATAGCACTAGGAAGGCCTTCCAAAGTACTCTCAACACTGGGAACATCTCCCAGAAATGGCCAGAAAAGCAATTCAACAGCCAGAATCTCAGAAGTGGAACACCAATTAACGAAACAGAGTGCCATTTAGGGGCCATTTTCTGACTTTGGTCACATTTTGTTGATGACGGAACAAGAGCAGGCTGTTGGCATAATAGAAATGGCTTCTCCATCGTGGTCTTGGTGGGAGTGCTCAGGGGACAGAGGATCCAGGCCCCTAAGGATTTAGCCACGGGCATCAAAGATCACGTCAATGACGCAACTATCTATGGAGAGGGGACTCCTCTCACAGTCATACAGCATGGAAACAGACCCTTCTGAAGGGTTTTTGGCCTTTCTCCCGCTAAAATAATAGTTTATTATCCCATTCTGAGGGTGCCTCCTGATCGTGTGTGTGGCATCGAGAGTCCAGCCAGTGTCATTAATTGGCTGCTTAGCACGGGAGGAGGTGGTGGCCAATTTGGAGTCCATCTCTGGTACATTATCACTGGACTGTTAATCCAGGGACCCAGGTATTGTTCTGGGGACCCAGGTTCATATCCTGCCATGGTTGATGGTGGAATTTTAATTCCAGGTTTTAAAATAAAAAATAAGGGTCTAATGATTATTACGAATCCATTGTCAATTGGCAGGAAAAACCCATCTGGCTCACTAATCCCCTTTAGGGAGGGAAGCTCCCTGGTCTGGTCTACATGTGACTCCAGACTCATAGCAATGTGGTTGACTCTTAAATGCCCTCTGGGCAACTCAGGACGGGCAAAAAAATGCTGGCCTAGCCAATGATGCCCTCATCCCATGAGTGATTTTCTTTAAACAAAATAGTACCAAGGGGCATTCCACTTCCAGCAACTACAGGCTTGGAAACCCCAGTTTGGTTCCCGCATGGAGTCCATGATAAAATGCGGCTCAAAATCTTTCACCTCATCAGATTCTTGAACATTTCACAAGTCAATGTGACAAGAACTTTGGTTTACATGTGAAACTAGCTTCTTCTGGTAATAAATGCTAAAAGCATGGTTATGTTTATATTGAACCATGTTTCAGCAACATAGAAACCCTGTGCTGGGAACTCTTGTCTCAGAAGAAATGTTATACAAGATTAAAATAAAAGCAAAACACTGTGGATGCTGGAAATCTGAAACAAACTCAGAAAGCTGGAGAAATTCAGCAGGTCTGGCAGCATCTGCAGAGACAGAAACACAGTTAATATTTTGAGTCTGACATTACTTTTCTTCAGAACTGAAAGGCATTGGAAAATACTTCCTTTTCCTAGTATTTTTGATAGAGGCAGAAGCAAGAAGGCAGATGGTCAAGAGACCAATGCAAAGATAAAGGGGTTGTTAATGGTGGAGGAAAAAATAAACAAAATGTAAAATGGATGTAAATTAATGTGAAAGGGAGAGAGTCCTTCTCTCAGATAAATAGTAGAGATCTGAAATAAAAACAGAAAGCGCTGAAGAAACTCACCAACTCTGACAGCACAGTGGAGAGAGAAGCAGAAGTAATATTTTCAATTTGGTATTAAGCTTCTTCAGAGCTTCTCTCTTCTGTCGCTTGTTAATAAGAAATAATTGCAATGCTGTGAGGGCCCAAAAGTTCCTAGTGGAGAGCGTTTAGTTTGGGGCATCACAGGCATTTTGAGAAAGTTTTGTATTGCACTGTAATATTTCATGATGAAACAAATGACATAAACACACTTTCAGTTATCCAGAACTGTGCGTGCACAAATTCCACTTTCAATCCAATGTTCACAACTCGTCAAACATTATAACAACAGTTAAAATATAAGAAGCAGAATCGTTCAGCGAATAAAAGTGACAAAAATCATTATTCATTTATCAGCTTTGCCTCCATGCTTCCTTAAACCATAGACTGCTTCTTAAATCCCTGATTCTTCCTTGAAAAAGGTCAACATGCTGGGAATCTATCCGGAGCTCATAGCTGAACGTGACTATTGATCAATCCTCGTACTTTTACAGCTTCAAAATTCTGTACGAATGCCAATGAATGTCCACTCCTTTTACTGCTGAAATTCTTTGATTTGAGTTTGTTGATTCAAACATTACCTTCACTGGCTTTCAAAGGCCTTCGCAACGTCCATGGTCTCAGAACTTCTCCAGAATTCTGCAGTTTGTATCTAATCGCACCACACTAAGTTCTGCCTACCGATCACTCCCTTCCTCAGAAATCTGCATTGGCTTTTCGGCTCTGAACCATGTTGGTTTAGAAACATGGTTGCATTACCATTGTGAGATTACCCCTTTAATGAAACACAGTAGTGAGTTTACACCCAACTCCGTGTTGACACAATGCTGATTGAGAAAATTTCCTTCCTAAATGCTATCAGTCTCAACATTTACTAATGACTCATTTAAAATGCTTAAATGTCATCACCTGAAGGGAATCAGAATAAAAATACATTTCTGCAGCCAAAACAGAAAAGGTAATGAAACTGGAATGGTAAAATCAGTGTTCCACTTGCTGGAAATTTTGTGCTGTCAATCTCCACAGAATGGGCTTTTATAAACATAATGAGGCAATAATTACACAGTGTAACATTTTGCATGCAGATGCCAACTCTGATGCAGAGCACTGCCAAGAATAGAAAGCCAACAGGCCACACAGTATAATGGATTTCTGAATTGAACAGAAGGCTATCCTCCAGTGTAGGCACTGGTTTTATTGGAAAAAAAGCACTTCAATATAATTGAAGCCAATTTTAACTGTGACCACTTCATTACATTTCACTACTGTATCACTTATTCCATTCATATGTGAGGTGCAGGAAATGAGTAAAATTGTAGGAAAGGTCCCCAAAATTTAGTTGTACTGTTGTTGGTGTTAACAAGGAGAGTGGGCTCATTTAGCAAGTTGTCCCACGCCAGGCTGCCCAAAGGTTATTCTGAGTGGTTCACCGACAGACTCTGATGAAAATATTGGCCATTTCTGACAGGTTACGGATGAGGAAACATCCAAAACAATTAGATAGGATATCTGCTTGAAGATGAAGAGAGATTGCTGGGCCAAGGGAATACAGCAGTGGAGTGTGGCTAATTGGTTGGTTCTGTCACGGGGTTGGAACAGGCACAATGACCTCCTTCTGTGCTGTCAGATTATGTAAAGCAGAACTGCAAAATAACTCAAAAGGCAGCAAATTAGCCTCCATCCTCACCACGCAGGAGACTGTAATATTGACAGCAGTACTATTATTCAGCAGTCTCTTCTAGAACTAGGTGGCAGTTTTTTCAATAAGGAACAGAAGATTTTTTTTTCCCTCATAAGAGTGTGCAAGTATGGAACTCTCTAATCTGCAAGGCGATGAAGGTGGGTTCATTGAAAGTTTTTAAGGGAGAGATGGATAGCTTCTTGCTAGGTATGGGAAATAAAGGTTATCGGGGTCATGGGAACTGGAATTGGAATCATAAACTCATCAGTCACGATCATATTAAATGGCAGAGCAAGCTATTCGTAATGCATCAGTTAGACATAGGGCAGTCACATCGAACCTCAGAGGATTCCGGAAGCTATTTTGTGCATAGTATTGATCACCCTATTTGAGGCCAGCTGCAATAACTTTGGAGGCAGTTCAGAAAAGGTTGGCCAAATAAATATCTGGAATGGGTAGGTTGCCTTATGAGGGAAGACTGGCCAGCTGGACTTGTATCCACTGGAGTTTGGAAAAGTCAGAGTCGACTTTAGTAAAAGGTGACTTGATTGAAACATAAGGCGGTGGCACGGTGGCTCAGCGATTAGCACTGCTGCCTCACAGCGCCAGGGACCCAGGTTCGATTCCTGCCTTGGGCCTGTGTGGAGTTTGCATATTCTCCCTGTGTTTGTGTGGGTTTCCTCAGGGTGCTCTGGTTTCCTCCCACAATGCACAAATGTGCAGGTCAGGCGAATTGGCCATGCTAAATTGCCCATAGTTTAGGTCCATTAGTCAGGGGTAAATGTCGGGGAAATGGGTCTGGTGGGTTACTCTTTGGAGGGTCAGTGTGGACTTGCTGGGCCGAGAGGCCTGTTTCCACACTGTAGGGAATCTAAACTAATCATAAGACGCTAAAGGATCCTGATATGGAGGATAGATATGGAGGGGACGATTCCGCTTATGGGAGAACCTAGAACAAGGGACTACTGTTTAAAAATCAGGCATCATCCACTTAACACCGAGGCGAGGCAAAACGTCTTCTCAGAGCGTCTTTTGTCTTTGGAACTACCTTGTGTACAGGTGTGGAAGCTGAGCCCTTGAATATTTTTATGGCTGCAGTAGATAGATTCTTGTGATGTATAGGAGTGAAAGGTTATCAGGGTAGGCAGGAATATGGATTTGAGGTTACACTCAGATCAGTCATGAACTTATTGAATAGTGCAATCTAAGGGGCTGAATGGCCTTCTCCTGATTTATACGTTTGTATGACCGCCAACTAAAAAATACATTAACCTGCAAAATCCATATGGAAATATGAGGCAACCAACATCAATGGCATGAGATTCTGAATCTATCCACATTTTGTTTCCTGGGTGATTCAACATAATATCTTTCCATAGCAAAGGTCTGTGAGCTTGTTCTTCTTCAACTCTTTGACAGGGGAATTTTTTTTTTAAAAAAATGAATTACTCCCAACTCCTCTGAGGGTTACATTTTCCCTAAGCCAAAAATAGTGCATTCAAATGTATGCAAATGCATTTATGGGTTAAAATGATATGCTCAATCCTTCACTGCCAGCATGTTAACCTTTTATTTATCCCCAGAATATGGGATTGCTGTTGTCCATTCCTCGAGCTGATGGTGATGCCAAAGAGCTGGGTACACTATCTAACTGGAGCCATTTCATGCACTGGCCACTCTGAGCAATGGACCATTTGGTAGAGGTACTCTTCACAATCAGAAAACCAAAAATGGATTAAGTTCACCAATCATGTGGCCCTGATTTCAACAATTCTACAAAAAAATATGGTGCACTGTAATCAGAAATGAAACAATGAAACAGTTAACTATTCAATCCATACGGTGAACTACGCACACTGATGCCCCTTCTCCCCCTCGACCAATTCCTACCTCTTTAAATATAGAAAACATGGTTCTGGTCTCAACGTTGGCTTTTGCCATACCTTGTAAACTGAGGTTGTCTGCATCATTCAGGTTATCAAACAGCGGCGCGTAGTCTCCGTAGAATTCGGAATAACCACCCATTTCATCACCTCGGACAGAACCAACAGAAGAGGAGGAGTGCACAGAGGACTGAGATTGGCTTAGCCTTGCACAGGTGACCAAATTGCTCATGTTCACTTTCAGATTGTTTGTACCTTCTTGTGGATGGGTGTCTTTGAGGCGACCATTTTTATTCTCCGTATGTGGTGTCTGCAAGACTTCTTTCCCTGAATCTTTGTCATCTTCAAGAAACAAAGAGAAACCTTGTATTTTTTGAGACAAATATTTTCACTTGATATGTAGCTTTATTATGATTTAATCTTGTTTTCGTGACTTATTGCCATTTTTTGAGGGGGTGGTGTGCAAGAGGGGATCAACTATTCTTGGGTCATAGTGACACAAGGTCACAATTGCGCTCATTAAGGCCTCTCAAACAGTGGTAAGGGGAGTGGCCAGGTAACAACTTTTAAAGTGAGGGATAAATGTACCAAACACAAAGAAAATGATCCCTGTTTCTCTTCACAATTTTTGTGTGCGCTAGTAAGGACACATGCAACCTTTCATCTGAAAGACAGTGCTGCTCACAACGTAGCATTCCCTATTATTGAACTCCCAGCTTAGATTCTGCGCCTATGTCTCTGGTGTGGACTTAGCACTTGCAACCTTCAAACCTAGAGTTATGTGTGGTACAACAGTCAAGTCTCAGAACAAATAATTCATTCCTCTGATACCCAACTCCAATGAGTTTCTGTACATTTTATGCAGAATTATGTTGACTTTTAATCATCTTAAAGGGTATATAAAGGAAGGCATATGGGCACAGTGACTAGACTGTCAGTGTCAGGGAAATGGTTCGAATCTAATATTGGGTGACCTTTTGAGTGGAGTTTGCAAATTCTCCCTGTGTCTGTGTGGGTTTCCACTGGTGCTCTAGTTTCCTCCCACAGTCTAAAGACATGCAGGTTGGGTGGATTGGCCATGCTAAATTGCCCTGTAGTGTCCAAGGATGTGCAGGTTAGGTAGATTAGCCATGGGGAGTGTGGGGTTATGGGATTGGGGGTTCAGGTCTGGGTAGGATGCTCTTTGGAGACTCAGTGCAAACTCAGTGTAGGGATTCTATGATAATCTCACCCAAAAGGAATCCTAGGGCAATATTCAAAAGAGTACCTTACCTCTCCAAAAAACTTTTTGACTTCTCTGAAGAACTTGGGCATGTTTAGACCTTCCCCTGCTAGGTCTAAAATATACACGTGTTTTAGACTTCCCGCTCTCAAATATTAGAACTGAATTGACTGAATGCAGCTGCACTTTTAACACATGCAGCTGCCAATGAACCATGGATGTGAAAAACATAACCTACTCCTGTTTCCTCCTTCTCCTTGCAAAAATGGCAGGGGCATTTCTGGGACGGGTCACTTAGACTGGGGACTCTCAGAGCATTTTCTCTCTGTCTGGCAAAACCTCAGGCTAACTGCGAACAAGTTAACACCGATGTCACCATCATCAAGATGATGGAGGCAAGGAGAAAGTATACAGGATTAAAACAAAATTAAAGCTGGTCTTATATATGGTCAAGGCAGGACTGCCCCCTGCATAGCACCTTGGAACATTTTTCTTAAGGGAAGATGATCGATAAGTGGAAGTGGTTCTTGTAGATTCAATTTGGAAGTCATCTGGCTACTTGCAATTATTTTTGCTTCAACGTGTGCCATGCAACTGTTATTACCAGAAAGAGATTAAATGTAATACATCAATCAATGAAAAATGTTTCACATTTGTTCTTTCATATTTACCTATGTCACTGTTCTCCAATGACTGGTCTTCTTCAGAAACCTTCAGAAACACCTCCTCCAGCGTGGTGTCCATCAAACCAAAACTAGTCAAATTCAGTTCCTCCAGGTTCAGATCCAGGGCCTAACAAGGTAAACCATCATTTCAATTTTAGTCAGCCATCTTGTTCTAAAATAATAGTGCTGCTGAGATACAAGAGGTAACATCCCATACAGGTCCAGAGAAGTCCACTGTATCAGAATATTTAAACAAGATATCATCAGTGTATGGCTGACCTCATCTCTTCAACATGATGTGCTACTGGAGCACATCAATGAACAAAATGGAAGGAACACAAGGCAATTATATTAGTTCTGTTAGATTTGCCCTCCAGCCTATTGATCTTTGATTTAGTATGTGACCACTTTATATCTTGTTCAACTGATGTTCTTAGGTGACTCAAGTTTGTACTGATAAAAATTAGATTCAAGTTCCAACAGATGGAGAAGTCCAGAATGACACATGAGTTTAGTATTACTGCAACAGATCACAGAGACACTACAGTGCATGGCAGCAAACAGAGTCTATTTGAACAGTACATTGCAATATCCATTGAGCAGTGACCACAGCTAACAGTCTATTTAAATAGTGACCTGTAGCCAACATCAAGTCCAAATGGGTGTTATATTACTAGATTTGTATTGCCATATCTTAGATGACTGAGATATTTTGAAGTTAAAATTCTGCCATGGCTGTGGAAAATTTTAAATTCAATTGATTTAAGATGTTTGGAATTTTTTAAAAAAAATGTCAGCAGTCATGGCCATGAGTCTACCAAACTGTTGTAAAAACTCATCTTTTTAAAAAAAATTCATTTGTGGGATGTGGCCATCATGGGCTGGCCAGCATTTATTGTCCATCCCTACTTGCCATTGAGAAGGTGGGGGTAAGCTGCCTTCTTGAGCAACTGCAATCCATCTGCTGTAGGCTTACAACAATGTCATTAGGGAGGGAATTCCAGATTTTGACCCAGCAACAGTGCAAGAATGGCAATATATTTCTAAATCAGGATGGTGAATGGCTTGGAGGGAAATCTGAAGGTGATGATGATCCCATGTATTTGTTGCCTTCATCTTTCTAGATGGAAGTGGTGGTGGGTTTGGAAGGTGCTTTGAGGTGAATTTCTGCACTGTACCTTGTAGACAGTACACATATATAGGTAACAATCCTTTAGAGAAGGGTATCTGCTGTCCTCACCATGATGTAGTTTATTGTAGGAAAAGAAGAACACAGAAGGTTTGCATTGCAGCCAAACAGGGCATTCGTGAGACCACAGAGAGTCATACAGTACGGAAACAGACTCTTTGGTCCAACCAGTCTATGCTGAACGTAATCCGAAACTGAGATATTCCTACCTACTTGCTCCTGGCCCATATCCCTCCAACATTCGGGGCACTGTGTACAGTTTTGGTCCTATTTGAAAAAAAAGGCTAAATTGTTTTGGAAACAAAAGATGAGTCATTCCTGGGACAAAGGGCTTAGGTTATACGGAAAATTAAAAATATCCTCTTAGGAGATTGAGAGGTGATCTTATTGGAACATATCAAAATTTTGATTGGGTGGAATCCAAAAAATGTCGAAGAGACTGTAACTAGGAACAACCGTTTTATATAAAAGGTTTCCCTTTTAATCCAGAGATGAAGAGGATTATTGTTTCTCTGAGTGTCACTGTTTCTTGTCCCCAGAAGATAAAGGAGGCTGGATCTTTAGGTTGAATCAAGGCCGGTTTGGACAGATGGTTGATAGACCAAGGGAGCTAAGGATTACGGCATACAGAGAGCTGAGATCACAGCCACATGTATTATTATTTTGTTGAATGATGGAGTTGGTCAAAGAGCTGAAGAGCTATTACCGCACCAATGTTCCTCTGACTCTAAACTCTTAGCAGTGTTTGTTGTGGTTCTGTTTGCTGAGCTGGGAATTTGTGTTGCAGACATTTCATCCCCTGTCTAGGTGACATCCTCAGTGCTTGGGAGCTTCCTGTGAAGCGCTTCTGCATTGTTTCCTCTGGCATTTATAGTGGTTTGTCTCTGCTGCTTCCAGTTGTCAGTTCCAGCTGTCTGCTGCAGTGGCCGTTATATTGGGTCCAGGTCGATGTGCTTGTTGATAGAATAAAAACACAGAAATAGAAAACACACACCGGATCATCAATGCCACACTCACAGGAATCCGATTCACTAGAGAGGAAGAAAAGGACAACCAGCTCCCATTCCTAGACGTAATGGTACAGAGAACACCGAACAGAGAATTCACCACAAAGGTATACAGGAAAGCCACACACACAGAGACCAAGTCCTGAACTATGAAAGCAACCACCCCAACACACACAAAAGTTGCATCAAGACACTGGTCAAAAGGGCCACAACACACTGCAGCACAACTGAACTGCAAAGAGGAAGAAGAACACCTAAACAATGTATTCGCCAAAAACAGATACCTACGTAATTTCATCAACAGATGCCTAAGGGAAAGACAACAGAACGAGGACATGCCACAACCCAAAGGACTAGCCACACTACCATACATCAAGAACATTTCTGAACTGACAGCCAGACTACTGCGACCACTAGGACTCTCAAAACAGCACACAAACCAACAGCCACTCTCAGACAACAACTCACCAGGACAAAGGACCCGATACCCAGCACGAGCAAAACCAACGCAGTGTACAAAATCCCATGCAAGGACTGCACAAAACACTACATAGGACAAACAGGAAGACAGCCAATGATCCGCATCCATGAACACCAACTAGCCACGAAACGACACGACCAGCTATCCTTAGTAGCCAAACACACGTAGATGACAAGCAACATGAGTTTGACTGGGACAACACTGCTATTATAGGACAAGCCAAACAGAGAACAGCCAGGGAATTCCTAGAGGCATGGCACTCCTCCACTGATTCTATCAACAAACATGTCAACCTGGACCCAAAATACTAGCCACTGCAGCGGACAGCTGGAACTGACAACCAGAAGCGGCAGAGACAAACCACTATAAATGCCGGAGGAAACAACACAGAAGTGCTTCACGGAGGCTCCCAAGCACTAAGGATGTCACCTAGATAGGGGACGAAATGCCTGCAACACAAATTCCCAGCTCGTCGAACAGAACCACAACAACGAGCACCCGAGCTACAAATCTTCTCACAAACTTCTTTGCAGTGTGGTTGCCTCTTTCTTACTTTGTGGAATGACCCAGCAAGCCACTCACTTGTACCCAAGATAACAGCTCAGCAGCAATTAAGAGTTGTCAACAAATGCTGGTCTCACCAGTGATGCATTCATTCCATGTATGAATTTTTAAAAATGGGGTAAGGCAAAGCAAATGGCCTGGAAAATTCCTGTCCCCATGGAGTAAGTGCCAGTTCAGGAAAGTACATAGACCAAGTGTTCTCTACAATGACAACTACAGGAACAATGATAAGGTGGAGCATATTCCAGGAGTCATCATCACCTGGAAAAGCCTTTCAAAGCATCCTTTCTTCACAGCTTCTGATGGTAGGATGTAAGAAATCTCCGTGTTGGTGTCCGAGACAAGGATGGTGGACACGACATACTTCTTTATAAACTGGCTGACTTTGGTCTCCAAACAGGAAGAGCCAGAGGAAGGGCTGAGATCTTGGCCTGAATCTAAAAGATATAAAGTGGAGAACAAACATCTAATACATTACAAATCTTGTGGACATCATGTTGTTACTGGATTGTGTTCATGATTTCAGGTGCATCAATGTTCAAAACTGGAGTAAGGTTCTATAGAGCTGAAAATGTGTTGCTGGAAAAGCGCAGCAGGTCAGGCAGCATCCAAGGAATAGGAAATTCGACGTTTCGGGCTTCCTGAAGGACTTATGCCCGAAACGTCGAATTTCCTGCTCCTTGGATGCTGCCTGACCTGCTGCGCTTTTCCAGCAACACATTTTCAGCTCTGATCTCCAGCATCTGCAGACCTCACTTTCTCCTCTAAGGTTCTATCGAACCTTCCTGATCAGAAATTAAAAATTAGATCATTATAATCTGGAAGTTGAAAGACATTGCATTGCTAAGTTCCTACAACGTTAAAACCATTTCTTCGAAATGCTGCAACTCACCACTTTCCCCTCGAGAATCCTTGCTGTTTAGTGAAGAGAAGCTTTGAAAGTTGTATTTAAAATAAAAACATTGACAGGAACAGTTCAGCTCTTCTGCAACACTGGGAACATAGGTTCCAGACAGGTAAGCAGTGAGAGGGTGGTCCGGGGGGACAGAGAGAATTAGAATTAGATTTCATTGTCATGTGTACTCAAGTACGGGGATAAGAGTACAGTGAAAAGTGTACCGAGTCACCATTCCTGGTACCTTCTTGGGTACAAATGTACCAAGTTACAACATCTTGGGTATAAAGTAAAAAAATTAATAGAAAGTTAAAAATTCACCATTACAGCACTTTTAAGTGCTTAGCCAAATGCTTAGATTTGGGCGACAAGTGGGAGAGTGAAATTAAGGGGGGGTAGTCAGAAGTCGGAGAAAGGGAAGAGTGCATGGGTTGGAGTGTCTGAGACGGGGAAGAGACCCAAGGTTAGACAGTCAGCAAGGAGAAAAGAGGCCACAGATCAAAGGTCAGGCATAGGGAGAGAGTGGGAGTGGTGCTTTAAAATAGCACTAATCAGATCATACAGGAAATGACATAAAATGTATCTATGATGCTCATTGGAATTTGAGGCCCCAACATGGAGGATGTAATGTTGATACCTTGGTTTATGTGTTACTTCCCACATCTCACAAGGTCGATAATAATTATAGCTGTATTTTAACTTGTAGACAATAAAAAAAATCTTTGTTTTTTTTTAATCTACCTCATATACAGGCCAACTCTAGTTTTTGAGGGATGGTAGGGGTAAATTAAGTATTTATGGAATTGGTGATCAGGACGCGAGTCAAAGAATGGTGGCATACGGGGCATGGGGGAGAAACTGTTCCTGCTTGAGAAAGAGGGCACAATTTGTAAAGTGCTTTGCATAACCATCAAATGTGAAATGGAGAGAAAGTGTAGTTCATGCAGCAAGTAAGTAGAATTTGGAATGTGCTGCCTAGAAGTATGGTGGACATGAGTTCAACTGAGGCATTAAAGGGAACAGTAGATGATCATTTCAATAGAAACAATGTGTAGGACTACAACGAAAGGCAGAGTAAAGTTACAATTACAGTCATACAGCACGGAAACAGACCCTTTGGTCCAATTAGTTCAAGCCAATCATAATCCCACATGCCTGCAACTGGCTCATATTTCTTTAAACATTTCTTATTCATATGTTTGACTAAATTTCTTTTTAACTTTGTAACTGTACCCACATCCACCACTTCCTCTGGAAGTTCACAAGAAATTGTTCTTCACGTCTTCTTAAAATCTTTTTCCTTTCACCTTAAAACTAGTCTTGAAATCCCCCAACTTATGGAAAAGACTCCTGCCATTCACCTTATCTATACGCCTTGTTATTTTATAAACACCTATCAGGTCAGCCCCCAACCCCTACACTCCAGCCTGTCCAGCCTCAAACTTTCGCACCAAAGCCACTGACTGGCCTCCACTTGCGGTAAATTTATTGATTCGATGATAACATGCTTAAATGGACTCCTGAAAAATGAAGTAAGTCCGTATCCCTTTAATGGGCTATTACACTAGTGAACTTTGTTGAGTTTTAGTCGGTCATTTCATATCAGTATAAAGAGAGCCTGCTTGGACACTGGCTTAATCAGCAGGAAGCAAAGTATTGCATTTTGTGAATAAACCTACATCAAGAAAAGGACATGTCTCTAACTTCATCCTTCACTCGCAGGCTTGGATCATATATATGTGAGGAATTCAGTCACATACCTGGGCTAGTTTGAGAGTCGGGCTGTTTTTTCACCACTGTCAGCTTGTAGCCGTCCCCATAGGTGCTTTTGAGGAACAGAGGTGACCCGCAGCACTTCAACTTCCCATGTGAGATTATTGCAATGCGATCTCCCAGAAGATCAGCTTCATCCATGTAATGTGTGGACAGAAGGATCGTCCGGCCTGCAATTATGAGAAATGATAAATTCACACCAGAGCACAAAATTATTTTTCTTTTGAGGGTTCTGCTTGGAATTTTTTCTCCCCCCACCAAGGTCAGTTTTTCCTGTTTTCAGGGGATCCCTTTACATTCTCACTAACCTGGCCAGTGACAAATGCAGCACCACCCAAACACTTTTGAGAAATTCAATACATCCACATCAACACTACAGTCAAGAAGGGACACCGACACTTCTACTTCCTCAGAAGGTTAAGGACATTCAGCATGTCCACAGTGACTCTTACCCATTTTTATAGATGCACTGTAGAAAGCATCCTATTCGGATTCATCACAGCTTGGTATGGCAACTGCTCTGCCCAAGATGGCAAGAAATTACACAGGGTTGTGAATGCAGCCCAGTCCAACATGAAAATAAGCCTTCCTTCGGTTGACTCCACCTGGCTCAGGAAAGCAGCCAACTTAATCAACGACTCCTTCCGCCCCGGTTATACTCTCTTCCACCGGGCAGAAAGTACAAAAATACCAACAGTTTCAAGAACAGCTTCTTCCCCTCTGTAATCAGACTTATGAACAGATCTCTCATATATTAGAGTTGAACTTTCTCTGCACCTTCTCTGTAGCTGTAACACTATATTCTGCATTCTGTTCTATCACCTTGGTGTGCTTGTGTAAGTTATGACTCGTCTGGATCGCAAGCAGAACAATACCTTTCACTGTATCTTGGTATATGTGACAATAATAAGCCAAACCAAACCAAATCAAGTACTGACAAATGAAAAGTTGCATCATCTGCAGCAATATTGATATACTGTGGCATACGGTAACACTTGCACACTGAGCTGCTGGAACTATTATCAATAGCTTCATTGTCTCTTGATTCGATTATTCCAATGTTCTCCCAGCCAGCCTCACCACGCGCTCTCCAGCTCAGCCAAACCCCTGCTGGCCGTAGCTAGGTTTGGGCAAAGTGCACCTTATTCATCATCCTGTGGGCACAGACTGACGTCTGCCCCCAGGCCGGGACTGCTCGCCATTCTCGCCTTCAAGTCTACCCATTATCTTGCCGGTGCTAAAGAAGAATATTGGTGTCAATAGATGTGAAGCTGGAAGAGCAGAGCAAGTCAGACAGCAACTGAGGAGCAGGAAAGTCAATGTTCTGGGCCAATCCCTTCATCAGGACCGAGAAAGCATTTTAACCTGAAACACGGACTTTCCTCCTCCTCGGATGCTGTGTGACCTGCTGTGCTTTTCCAGCTTCACATCTACTGACTCTGGCATCCAGCGTTTGCAGTCCTTACTGTCTCCTAGACTATTGGTGTATTAGGGCTTAATGCAGTATTGGTGTACCAAGGAATATGCAAATATTGGCGTACTGGGGCGCACCCTCCTCCATTGCTGTTCATTGGGAATACTGTGCATCATACCAAATTAAACGAGATTTGGTTTCCTCAAGTTATTTTCTGTCTTGCTAATGACTTTCCAGTTTGCTGCCATTCAGTTTGGCTCTTACACAGATCATAACCAGACATGACCTATTCAGTTCACAAGCATAAAGCACTTACTCACCTTGTTTGTACTTCAGGATTAGGTCCCAGATCGCTCGCCGAGCGTACGGGTCAACCCCAGCTGTGGGTTCATCCAAAATAACGGCTTTGGATCCCCCAACAAATGCAATGGCAACAGATAGTTTGCGTTTCATTCCGCCAGACAGTGTCTGCACCAGAGAATGTCGCTTATTGGAGAGTTCCAAGTCTTCGATCATTCTAAGCAAGGAACAAAGAGTGGGTAAAACAAAGTACAACTGTGAACCAAACTCTCTTTTAACCTTCACGTTATCAACTTCAGGAGTGGAAACACAAAGTGCACGTCAGCAAATGAGAATGAGGTGACACAAAATTAAAACTGACATCAATTGGAAATAATGGGTTGGGGGGGGGGGTGTGGGAGAAAATTACGTTTCAGATACGGTGCACGTCAAAGAGTAACATTCAGTCAGAGGAGAAAATATAGTGACTACTGCTATCAGTGTTAGAAATGCAGATCACTCTATGAGTGAACCAGCCTTGACTACTTCCTCTGGCAGCTCGTTCCATACATGCACCACCCTCGGCATGAAAAAAGTTCCCCCTCACATTACTATTAAATATTTCTCTCTCACCTTAAACCCAAGCCCTCTAGTTTTGGGAGAAAGACCTTGGCTATTCACTCTATCCAAGTCCCTCGTGATTTTATAAATCTCCCAAAGGTCACCCCTCAGCCTCCGGAATTCCAGGGAAAACAGCCCCACCCTATTCAACCTCTCCCAATAGCTCAAACCTCCCATCCTGGCAACATCCTTGTAAACCTTTTCTGAATCATTTCAAATTTAACAATATCTTTCTAATTGCAGGGAGACCAGAATTGAGTGCAGTATTCTAAAAGTGGTCTAACCAGTGTCCTGTACAGACACGACAGCACCTCCCAACTCGTATGCTCAATGCACTGGGGAAGTGTGCCAAACTTGGAGCAAGTGAGGACTGTAGATGCTGGAGATCAGAGCCAAAAAGTGTGGCGCTGGAAAAATACAGCCAATCAGGTAGCATCTGAGGAGCAGGAGAGCTGACATTTCGAGCAGTGTGCCAAACATTTACTTCAACGCCCTGCCTACCTCTGAATGTACTTTCAGGGAACTACGAATCTACATCCCTAGGGCCCTTTGTTCAAGAACACTCCCCAGGGCTCTACCATTAAGTGTGTACATCTTGCCTTGATTTCCCTTACCAAAATGTAATACCTCAAATTTGTCTGAATTAAACTCTGTCTGCCACTCCTTGACTCATTGGCCCATCTGATCAAGATCCTGTTTTACTCTTGGAAGACCTTCTTTGCTGTCCACTACACCTCCAATTTTGGTGTCCTCTGCAAATTTACTAACCACACCTGCTATATTCACATCCAATTCATTTATATAAATGACAAAAAGATGTGGACTTAGCACTGACCATTACAGCACATTGTTTTTTGAACTGGAGGCCTGAGACCAGCAATCTTCTACCACCACCCTGTCTCTTAGCTTCAAATTAGTCTTCTATCTAATTGGATAGCTCTCCCTGGATTCCATGTGATCTAACCTTGCTAATCAGTCTACCAGGTAGAATCTTGTCAAACACCTTGCCTGCAGTTCACATAGACAAGGGCTACCACTCTGCTCTTATCAACTTTCTTTGTCATTTCTTAAAAAAAAAACTCAGTCAAGTAAGTGAGACATGACTTCACACACACAAATTGTTGGTGAATATCCCAATTAAGTCCTTGCCTTTCCAAATATATGTAAATCCTGTCCCTCAGGATTCCCTCCAACAATTTGTGCACCATCGATATCAGACTCACCAGTCTACAGTTCCCTGGCTTTTCCTTACAATCTTTCTTAAATAGTGGCACCACGTTAGCCAAACTCCAGTGTTCTGCAGGTATCACTGACACAAATATCTCAGACAGGAGCCCAGCAATCTTTTTCCTAGCTTTCTACAAAGTTCATAGATACACCTGTCCAGGTCCCAGGGATTTATCCATCTTAATTTGTTTTACGACATCCAGCATCGCCTCTTCTATAATATGAGTATTTTTCAAAATATCACTATTTATTTCCCCAAATTCTTTAGCTTTTGTGCCCTTCTCCACAGTAAATACTGGTGTGAAATACTTGGTTAGTATCTCATCAATCTCCTTTGGTTCCTCAGATAGATGGCCTTATTGATCTTTAAGAAGCCCTATTCTCTCCCTAGTTATTCTTTATCCCTTAATATTTTTGTTGATTCTCTTTAGATTCTCCTTAACCCTCTTTGTCAATGACATTTCATGCCCCTTCTTGCCCTCCTGATTTCCCTCTTAAATATATTCCTACTGCTTTTATACTCCTCTAGGGATTCACTCCATCCCAGCTGTCAAAACTTGACATATGCCTCCTTTTTCTTGACCAGAATTTCAATTTCTGTAGTCATCCAGCATTTCCTACATCTCCCAGCCTAGACCTTTGCACTGTGAACATACTGAAAATGTGTTGCTGGTTAAAGCCCTTCCTGATGAAGGGCTCTGGCCCAAAACGTCGAATTTCCTGTTCCTTGGATGCTGCCTAACCTGCTGTGCTTTAACCAGCAACACATTTTCAGCTCTGATCTCCAGCATCTGCAGACCTCACTTTTTACACTGTGAACATACGTCACTTGACTCTGGTTATCTCGTTTTCAATGACTTTCCATTTTCCACCCATCCCTTTACCTGCGAATAGTCTCACCCAATCAACATTCTTGCCTAAAGCTGTCAAAATTGCCAATTCTCCAAATTAGAACTGTAACTTTTAGATTGGGTCTATCCTTTTTCATAACTATTTTAATACAGTTGTGGTCACTGGCCCCAAAATGCACCCCTACTGACATGTCAGTCACTTGCCCTGCCTTATTTCCAAAGAGAAGGTTGAGTTTTGCTCCTTCTCTATTAGGTACATCCAGCAACTTAACAAATCACTCTCCATCCAAGCCCTTTGGCAAGTTAAAATACCCTACCAGTACAACCCTATTATTTTTACAGATATCGGAGATCTCCTTACATATTTGCTTCTCAATTTCATGCTAACTATTGGGGGGGGGGGGGGGCTACATTACAAATCAAAAAGTGTTGTGCTGGAAAAGCACAGCAGGTCAGGCAGCATCCGAGGAGCAGGAGAGTTGATGTTTCCGGCATAAGCCCTTCATTAGGAGTGTGGCGGGGGAGGGATGCGAGGGGGCTGAGAGATTAATAGGAGGGTGGGAAAGGGAGTTGGGGTAGGGGTGCGAGATAACTGTGAAGGCAGGTAGCTGGGATCTACCCGTCACCTTCCCAGCTACCTTCACCTCCCAAACTCCCACTCTCACCCTCCTATTTATCTCTCAGTCCCCTTCTCCCCCCACACTCCAACATTCCTGATGAAAGGCTTATGCCCGAAATGTCATCTCTCCCGCTCCTCAGATGCTGCCTGACCAGCTGTGCTTTTCCAATACCATATCTTCCGATTCTGATCTCCAGCATCTGCATCCTCACTTTGACCCGACCCACAGTACAATCCAAACAGGGTGATTGCCCCTTTCCTATTTCTCAGTTTCACTTACATAACTTCACTGGACATTCTGCCAGGGATATGCTCCCTAAAATACAGCCATAATGTTCTCCCTAACCAAAAACGTCACTCAAAGTCATGGAGATGTAAGCACAAAAACAGACCCTTCAGTCCAAGTTGTCCATGCTGACCAGATATCCCAACCTCATCTAGTCCCATTTGCCAGCACTTGGCTCATATCCCTCGCAACCCATCCTATTCATACACCCATCCAGCTGCCTTTTAAATGCTGAAATTGTACCAGCCTCCATCAATTCCTCTGGCGGTTCATTCCATACACTTCTCTCTTTCTATTCTTCCTGTAGCATCTGTGACCTGGAACATTAAGTTGTCATGCTCCCAGCCATGCCCTGAGTTCATCTGCCTTATTTGTCAGGCCTGTTGCTTTGAAATAAATGCAGTTTACCTTATTAGTCTGACCTTATTCATTACCTTGTTCTTGACTATTTAACTTGCTCCTCTTCTCTACTCTACCAGGGTTCAGATTAACTCTTTTCTCACTATCTCTTTGGGTTCCCCCCAACCCCCACCCTACCCCACTCGTTTGAAGCTTCCCAAGCAAATCTCCTCACTAGGATATTGGCCGCCTTCCAGTTCAGGTGAAATCCGTCCTTCTTTTACAGGTCACTTCTACCCTAGAAGAGATCTTAATGATCCAAAAACCAGCAGCCATGCATTCATCTGCCCTATCCTCCTATCTCTACTCTCATTACTCTGACTGCTCTCTACTCAGGGGCACAGGCAGGCAGCCAGACATCAGAATGGTTTGTTGCCTCCCAGGGTCAAGCATGTCTCAGCGAGGGTGCAGAATATTTTCATAGGGGAGAGTGACCAACAGAAAGTTCTTGTACAATTTGGCACCAATGACCCAGGAAGAGAAAGGGACAAGGTTCTACAGGGAGAATAAACAAAAGTAGGAGGTTAAAAAGGATGCCCTCGGTCATAATATCCAGATTACTCCTGGTGTCACATGCTAATGAGAGTGGGAATAGGAGGATAAGGCAGATGAATGCGTGGCTGAGGAGCTGAACAGAACTAAAGACAACTTGTGTTTCATGATACCATCTGCAAATGCCAGTTTTAGACCAACAGCCACCTGAATATTTCAACCTTCATCATTTTTGCCTTCAAATACAAAGATTTATTGGCTACAATGGATTTATCCCAAAGCAATGAGAAATCTATTATTTTCTTTCTTACCGCTCGCGTGCGCACGTGTGTGTATGTCTCTGTGTGTGTGTCTCTGTGTTTTGGACTATTTAAAGGGTAAACAATTCTACTTTTATATGACAAAAAAAGTGCATTAACAAGTTTTTCATCTCCATTAATTGACTGTAAAATAGAATTTTTTTCAATCATTTTCTGCTTATTGCTGGGAAAAAAAAATTTTCTGAAAGCTTTATGTCTAGTACCCATCTGTAAAATTCAAAACAAATGCCAACGCAAAGGGAAAATAATATTCATACTGCAGGAGGTGGTGCTGACTGGTTGGCAAGTGGCCTCTGATTGGTTGAGGCATTTCCATGGAGAATGTCCAGTTAGGTGATGACTGACAGTTAACAGTTAAGCTTTGCTTCAATCAGGCAAGTTGGCTCCGATTAACTGAGGCAGTATCCTGAGAACAGACTAGGGAATGGCTGAAGCCCATTTTGTTGCATTGAAAGATGCACTGTGGGTGTACATCTTCCAGGTGCTACATTCAAGTGGATTCTTCATTGGAACAGCTGGACTACCTAGGGTCTGCTTTCCAAACAATCAGCATTTTCCTCTTGTACAGTATACGTTACTTTCCCTTTACATTGGTATTCTTGTCAATTGCCCTGATGAATGCAAGACAAAAAGCATCAACTAAATGTATTGATATTTCCGAGGGCTGTGTTTGCTGACACCTGTGCACGTGCGCTATGCACTGCTTCAAATTCACACATGCATCAGAATGGGTTCAGGGTCAGGTATTTAAATAGGACGAGGCTGTGAACGGGAGAGTTCAGAGGGGGATAAGGACACCAGGGAATACTGGGGGGAGGGCGGGGGGGGGGGGGAAGAAGCATGAGGGGATCATGAACAGGAATGGGGTGGGGTTGGGTCTAAGGCAAGAAGAGATACAAGCCAAAGCATATAAGATAGAAGTAGACCATTCGGCGTCGATCTGTATTAAGTAGGATTAGGAATAGAATCCCTACAGTTTGGAAACAGGCCCTTCGGCCCAACAAACCCTCTGAAGAGTAACCCAGCCGGACCCATTACCCTACCCAACATTTACCCCTGACAAATGCACCTAACACTATGGACAATTTGGCATTGCCAATTCACCTAACCTCTAGGTCTTTGGATCGTGGGAGGAAACCAGAACACTCGGAGGAAACCCATACAGACAGGGGGAGAATGTGCAAACGCCACACAGTCACCCAAAGTTAGAATTGAACCCGGGTCCCTGGTGCTGTGAGGCAACAGTGCTAACCACTGAGCCACTGTGCCACCCCGTTAATAACACTCAGTGACTTGACCTCCATATCCCTCTGTGGCAATGAGTTTGACAGATTCACCACTCTCATCATTTCAGTTCTAAAGGGTTGTCCTTCCTCTCTGAGGCTGTGCCCTCGGCTACTCGTCTCTACAGGTCAAATCACCTCAGTCTTACCAGAGGGAGCCTCCTGTACTTCGCTCCTCATGGGTCCACCCTCCATCACTGCCTTAACTCCTGGAAATCTTACTTGATGAAGCAAAGTGTCTGGAATTAGGATTTTTTTGGCATTTTTGGGTTAGCACACGCACAGTTGTGGGTGCCATTAGACACTGTCATTTTCGAGTAATGTGCATGTTCTGTGCTACCAAATGACAATTTCAGTCTCATGAAAAGAAACATAGTTTATGCATCTTTTTTATTTCAAGTTTAAAGCAGAGAAAACCGGCCACATCCTGAACTAGGTAAAACAATTAAATTTGATGTTGTGAGGCTGTGTGATTGCGAACGTAGAGAAAAGCAATGCACACCCCCATCTCAGTCAAAACAAAATCAGTAAAGCTTACTTGTCCATTTCTTTGCGAATCTCATCCTCAGCCATCCCCTTTAGGCGAGAGTAAAACCAGAGATGTTCCTCTACTGTCAGTTTGTCAAACAGAACGTTGTGCTGAGGGCACATGCCCAGGTTTTTCCGGATTTCGTCCATTTCTGTTCGAATGTCATGTCCGTAAATTGTGGCTGAGCCAGCGGTGGGCGGAAACAGTCCGGTCAAAATAGACCTGGAAAAAACAATGCATCAAGCAGTTCAACGCGAATATCTCTGCGTGTTCTCTTTGCTTGTTTTCATTTGACTTTTAACAAATCTATTCTTAGTCTAACAGCGCCACATTGATTAGAAACCACCAGGAACCCCAACATCCATTCAACCACTTCAGATGCATTTCCAAAAGACACCACAGGGAGCACAGCAACGTTTTACTACAATGTTCTCTCAACCACTCTTTCCAACCTGATGTTTATTCATTTTGAATGACTCCTCGCACAAGTTTGGCTCAAAGTTTCCGCCACTGCATTGTTTTGGCCAATGAGTAACTGCCCTATTGGGGAAATAATGAAAGCCTTTTCTCAAGCCTGGAACTCACATCGTTGTGGTTTTGCCAGCACCGTTGTGTCCCAGAAATGACACCACCTGATTCTCATGTAAGTTGAGGCTTAGCTTGTTCAAAGCCAGCTTCTTCCCAGTCTTGTAGACTTTGGTCAGCTTGTCAATGCACACGACTAGGGGCAAGTGGCTCGGTTCCTCCTCTATCCCACGAGTTTCCTCTGCAAGACAATTGGACGATAGGTTAGGTCGGCATGACAAACATGTGATGTTACCTTTCCCATGTGACTAACTGAGGATCATTTAATCACTGCATGACAATCACGCTCCCATAAATGGTCACATGAAATGCGAACATCCTGCAAAATAACCAGCCATCAGCCCAAATAAATAGGTAGCACTGAGCACATAATGGAATAATCTGTCCAATTTTTGGGGGGCAACTAAGTAGTAGATACATAGACTGAAAATCTCTGTGTTGAAGCTAGACAGGTATGTAAAACTAGAATTACTTTCATTGTCCAATGAGTACAGTGAAAAGTTTACAAGTTGCCACTTACAGTACTTTCTTGTGTACAAAGCCCCTGATTCCTAAGTTCTTAAAAAAATTCATTCACAGAGCATGGCTGTCACTGGCTAGGCCAGCATTTACTGCCCATCCCTAATTGCCCAGGTAAGAATAAAGCCATTAGAAAAGTAAGGATTGCACATTTTGGCTTTACATTCTCAGAACTCTGGTGCCGTGGAAGTGCAGGTTCATTCCCTTGAAATTCATTGATAAACTGTGCAGAATAAGACCAGAATCCCATAGTGGGCTTCTAACAATGGTTATGAAAATTAAGAGGGAAGTGCATCTGATCACTGATGAAACGACTACCCTGCACATAGCTCCAGAGACTTATTACTTCTCCCATGGCACCATTTCTTCATTGAAAGCCTTATTCCCCCAAGCACAAAGAATAATTTAGCACATATCATCCTTGCATCATCAGTCTGTACAATCTGAAAGGATTTCATGTATAAAAGTGTTTGATTTCCCTACAGTTCATCCAGACCACTTAGTCTAAAGCTATTATCCCAATGGAGTAATCTGCCAAGACATCTGTTTAATACAGAATATATGTCTTTTACACAAGAGCAAGTGACATTTTCAAGGGAACAGAACGTTTCCAGTAAAAGGGGCTAGTCTCTTGGTAAGTAGAATTTTAAGGAGCTCGTACTGAATTTAATGCATTTCCTTCCCTTTTAGTCTCAGTCAGAACTCAGTGTAGTGATGGTCATGTGAGTTGCACCAATAACTAGATGGGATTATGAGCTGATCTCTTTCATATTCATTTTCCATATCCCTAAATCCACACACATTACTTAAATGGCAGAATTACTGCATTAAAAAAGCAATTGGAGCAGCCAATCGAGTGTAAATCCCTGCCGTGTTTTGTTAACTCAATCATGCAGCTCTTCCTTGGGGCCATTCCCTCCCTGGCTGATGCTTCATTGCTTGAACACTGAAAAGAATATTTTTTGTTAAGATCTTACTTCTCATTGAGGTGACTTCCTGATAATCCACACCCCAAAAACCTGCTTGGAGAACTCTGCTCATAATTTAACAGCTCTGAAAAAGTCTATCCACAGAAGCTGAGACAATCCTAAGCATTCTAAATACAACAACATAGATTATCCCTTGAAATATCCCAGGTTGTTATTCCTTCACTACATTTTGCTCACAATTTGCCTGCTTTGGCTCTGTCCTCTTTTCCACAGGCAATGACTGTTACATTTACAATCTATTACCTTGGTTTTTTGTCCTGCAAATGTCTTTCGCAATCTTAATCCTGAACATAACACTTTTGTGATTGCAGTTACTGAGATGACCCCCTACTCTTACATTTCCTATCTATCTGGTTCATCAACTGTCACAATTCTCTTGTAATTCTTACATATTGAAGATGAAAGTACACCTTCTTACTTTTTCACTATTTCTTCCTACCTATTTACCTGGACAAGTTGAACACTCCCAGGAAATTATTCAGTGCCTGCTACTATGCTCTTCATTTTGCCTTATTCCTTCTGTCTGTTCCTTGCTGCCGTTTGGTATTCTACACATACAGGTCATTCTGTTGTGTTCCTCTGCAACCTCACACTATCAAAAATCACACTATGGAAAACTGCTATAGAAAATCGTGTGGTAGAAGATCACGAATATAAAATAGCTATACCTGTTCAGTAGAAAGCTCGCGTTATCCAAACAATGTCCACAATTTGTCAATCACTTTATAGCCAATTTGCACTGACAAAGCGCAGGTCATAGCAGAACAACCTGTATTCTTTTTAAGGTGACCAATCTACTGTTATCTCTTAAATCAATTCATTTGTATTCCTTATCTATCACACCACAAATTACATCCTTTTATGTCTCTGCTATTATTTTATTTTTAACTAATACAGTTGCTCTATATCTTTTCCTTCTGTGACATTTTTAAATGAACATTTTAATAATGCTAGCCTCCACAGTTTGGGAGCAGATACTGTGTTGAAAACAAAATATGCTGGAAATCACAATGGGTCAGGCAGCATCCATGGAGAGAAAGCAAACTAATGTTTCAAGTCTAGATGACACTTCATCAGAACCTCCACAGTGTTTCACTCTCCTCTGTGTTTCCTCCAGAGCCTGAAATATTCAATTTCCAACCATGTTCTGTATGGAGCCATGTTTTACATATCCTTATTACATACAGAATGTCTGCTGACACCTTGAAATGCTCGCTGTACGCACATATCAAATACACATGTGCAGCTCCTCTGCCAGTAGCGCTAATGGTAGGATTCTGTCCTGTTCACTCATATTTATTGCCATTATTTGGGCACACCATGTTTTTAGTGAGGGGGGGGGCGGGGGGCAGAGTGTTTCACAAAATGCACTTACACAAGACTTTCTGCCGGCATAATCGGAATCTTTCTGTGATGTCAGGAGAGACAGCTTGTTGCAAGTCCCTCCTCCCTACCTTTTATCTTAGCCTGCCTGGCACATTCTCCTCATTCCTGATGAAGGGCTCTGGCCCGAAACGTCGAATTTCCTGTTCCTTGGATGCTGCCTAACCTGCTGTGCTTTAACCAGCAACACATTTTCAGTATAGAATTTACATATAAATTATTGCCATCAAATCACCCATTTTGTTTTGACTTGTGAATACAGGGCTCTATCAAGGAGTTAAATTGTTTATCTCATCTTCATTTTGAATAGTTATTTGATCCTTATGTGTAATAACGTTACCAATCTCTGGTATTTTGTGCTATCCTTAACTCATTCCTTTAGTTCATCCTTTGAATTCTTTTGCTAATATTTTTAAATGTTAATATACTGTAATTTCTCACAATGCCATTCTCCCTCATCCATTTTATCAGTTCAAAGTCTTATTTACTTTTTGTTCTCCACAAGAACTACTATGCAGCCCTGTTCAAATGCAGACACTCCAGGGCCATTGTTTTTTCCTGTGTTGTGGTTCTGTTCGCCGAGCTGGAAGTTTTTGCTGCAAACGTTTCGTTCCCTGGCTAGGGAACATCATCAGTGCTATTGGAGCCTCCTGTGAAGCGCTGCTTTGATGTTTCTTCCGGTATTTATAGTGGTTTGTTCTTGCCGCTTCCGGGTGTCAGTTTCAGCTGTAGTAGTTTGTATGTGGGGTCCAGGTCGATGTGTCTGTTGATGGATGTTCTTGCCGCTTCCGGATGTCAGTTTCAGCTGTAGTGGTTTGTATATGGGGTCCAGGTCGATGTGTCTGTTAATGGAGTTTGTGGATGAATGCCATGCCTCTAGGAATTCCCTGGCTGTTCTCTGTCTGGCTTGTCCTATGATGGTAGTGTTTTCCCAGTCAAATTCATGTTCCTGGTTGTCTGAGTGTATGGCTACTAGGGATAGCTGGTCGTGTCGTTTTGTGGCTAGCTGATGTTCATGGATGCGGATTGTTAGCTGTCTTCCTGTTTGTCCTATATAGTGTTGTGTGCAGTCCTTGCATGGTATTTTGTAAACAGCCAGAGAATTTTGTAGACAGAGAACAGCCAGGGAATTCCTAGAGGTATGGCATTCATCCACAAACTCCATTAACAGACACATCGACCTGGACCCCATATACAAACCACTACAGCTGAAACTGACATCCGGAAGCGGCAAGAACATCCATCAACAGACACATCGACCTGGACCCCACATACAAACTACTACAGCTGAAACTGACACCCGGAAGCGGCAAGAACAAACTACTATAAATACCGGAAGAAACATCAAAGCAGCGCTTCACAGGAGGCTCCAATAGCACTGATGATGTTCCCAGCCAGGGAACGAAACGTTTGCAGCAAAAACTTCCAGCTCGGCGAACAGAACCACAACAACGGATACCCGAGCTACAAATCTTCAACCAGACCTTAAAGTTTTTTCCTGTCCCAATACAGAGTAACAGTGACCCATGAAACGGAATCATTCCTTCCCAGGTATTTACTTTAGCTATGGTTGACTTTCCCAACTGGTTTGTCCCAGTGCCAATTTGCTGATAGTTTAGAAAATAATGCAACAATTATTACTCATTACTTCTTGTTTTCAAGGGAGCCCTCCCAAACCTGGACTCTCATTTAGCAGGAGCATGTCCTTAATATTTCCTACATCTCCCCTCTGGATAGGGCTCTTCTCCTTTCTACAGTCTTTTCTAGCCATTTTGATACTAGCAAATGTTAGGAAGTAGATCCTTCAGGACTGTCAATTCACAATACAAATGAAATTATTTCTCATTATTTAAGAATTCTCAAATGATTACAACCTTTCTACTCTACACTTCCTCCCTTTGGGAAGTCTCCTGTTCCATGACGCCTTAGCTGCCATTTGTATTGCTCTTTCATAGTGGCTGGAGCTGTCTTGTCTTCACCTTGTGATAATGGAACATAATACCTTTTACTGTAATTTGAGAGTTTTGATTCAGTTTCATTGGTATAAGTTCCATGAATGTAACTTTTGTCCATTTAGAACGGTAACCTAAATACGTCATTTCTCAGAAAGCACTCTCTGTTAATAGCCTAGCAGGAAGCCAATGATGTTAATCGATTAATTGTTTGTATTGCTGACCAGATGAGTGCAGACAAAACAGACCAGAGGCCACTTGATGAGTTTTACTTCAATTCAGTGGAATAGTTTTCACCCTAACAGAAAACGTTGAGTTCTTGAAATCTCGAAACTGAGAGAGTTCATGGAAGCTTTCAAGTTGTCAGAAATGAAACAAGGTTTAAGCTGTTAGAAGTGACTGGGGATCAGGCTAGAAGAACTAAAAAGAAGTTGAGCCACAGAATATTCAGCAGTCCAAGAGAATATCTGGAAAAAGTCAGTTAAAGAAGAAATCAAAGCATTGAAATAGGGGTCATATCTTTAAGAGTTTGGTACTTACTCAGAATATGATTGGGAAACAGATTGAAAGTATATATTTACATTAAGATCTTTCTAAATTGTCACATATATGTTTGCGTTTTTGAAAATGTTTTGTTTAATAAAATTGTGTTCTTGAGTTAAAGAGCATTAGCAGCCTCACGTGAATATATCCAGAGATTACGCACCAAAATAACTAACTGGAAAAATTAAAATTGTGATTCATCAAATCAGGATTTATGCTGGAATTTGACTTGTATAGTATTACCATCAGCTGCAAGCGTATGAAACTGTGCGCTTCCTCAGTGAGCTTTGCAGCAATTCCTTGTCCAGCATTATGTATTGGGGTTTCTTTGGTTCCAGCTCAAAGACTCTGAACCAGAATGAGATTAGTCAGATATACTCTTTGCAAATGTGCAATCTGAGAAACTAACTATCCACAAATGCCCACAAACTACAATCTGAACAAATCGCCTGCCCTACATACCTTAACTAACTTACTCATTAGTTATCTTTAGGTTATTTACTGAACTAATTGACCACCAGGGGTTCAGTTTTATTAAATAGGTCAATTTAACATAATTTTTTTACATGATGTGGAGGTGCCACTGTTGGACTGGGGTGGACAAAGTCAGAAGTCACACGACACCAGGTTATAGTTCAATAGGTTTATGTGATCACAAACTTTCGGAGCTCTGTTCCTTCATTGGATTTTACCAGACAAAGGGGCAGTGCTCCAAAAGCTTGTGATTTCAAATAAACCAGTTAGACTATAACCTGGTGTTGTGTGAATTTTTAAATATAAATCAGTAATCACATTGCAGCATGAACTTTATTTTTTGTATTCAGGAGCACCAGAAGAGTCGATTGCGATTGGAAGCTGAGTTTTTAACCGTGCTAGTTTTGATTTCCACTGACTTAGAAAATATTGACCAGGTTTTTTTTTTAAATTGCAAACAAATTAAATTAACAGTGAAAAAAATGTTGATCCTGCACAAAAGATTTGATGATTTTTCTGTGAACTTCAATGGAAGAAAGCTGAGGTACAGGAGAGATTCAGCTGCAGATTCACTATAAATTCAAATTATGCAACTTGTGGTACAAAATGAACGCACTGAAACAGCATCTAGTACATATCAGTACTTATCCTCTGCTCCCATACCAACTTAATCCTGTTATTGGTGTATTGAAATGTGGTTACAGTCTAATCACCAATCTCATAGCATAATTAAATGTATATCAAAGGACCATATTTAAAAATCCTCACAAATTCAAGTTTAATGTCACAGGTGCTAACACCACAAAGAGATATCTATATACATAGCAGGATAAATTTAATTTGTGTGCATTAATTATGGAGTTACCATTTCTGGTTGCTCCTCAGATTATTCATCTATTTACTTGGTTGAAATTACTTTGCATCTCCTTCTCATTCTGCTCTGAATTTCCACAGTCTCCAAATACCCATTGATTTTGCACTTGATTTCAGAGGTTCTCTTAATACCGTGCACTAAAGATGCTGAATCGAAAAACCTATCCTTCCTACTTTCTCAAATCACTAAAAGAAAAAGCAGGCACTGCTCCATATCAAAATGTCCCTGTAACTGGAAAGAGAGTAAGCAGCGATTTACCCAGCCTCCTGCTCTCCATCGCGCAAGCCTGATCATCCTCCATGATGCTGAGTCGACTGCTTCTAGACCAGGGCCAGGACCATTCCCACGTTTCAATTCGTCCATTGCCCAGCCAATAGGATTTCTGGAATGGAAAGTACCATGGTCTCGGCAGTCCATACATCCCTGCAAAGAAAGGGGGTAAATATGCTCAGAACGAAAGATCTGTAATGCTCTCTGGATAGATTGAAGCATTTGACAGCCAAAAAGAAACACACTGTTCTGTCCAAGGTAAAGATAGCAGCCAACCGACACACAGCAAGGGATCTAAAAACAAGATGCATAGCCAGTTAATCTGCTTTTGGTTGTGCTGCTGGAGGAGTAAATGCTGATTACACCACTACGGGAGCTTTCATGGTTTCTTTTACCTACACTAGGCAGGCAGAGAAGATCTGAGTTTAACACAGAAGGGGGCAGCTCAGTGGCAGACTGTAATAACCACTTCAAATCTATCTGAAAGTTGCCAGTCGGGATAGAATCAACAATTTTTGTACTCAATGAGATTCCAACAAAACACAGCGGAGCAGACATCATTGCCTTCACTTTATCCCAAGCACTGATGAATCTATGTGATATATTTATCATGGAATTCTATTACAGTCAACTACATGTCATTTTTGGTAGCTTCCATGAACAACTTTACCACCCTTTCTTGCAGTACATAAACAGAATGCACTCACTAGTTGGTATTACACTGACAGCACAATAATAGGCTGAAAGTGCACTGCATATTACTGGAATCAAAGACAGGCATCTTGTATTGGTCTTGAGAATGTAAATCAACTCTAGAGCTCAGGCATACTACGTAAACCATTTAGTTTTCCTTCCTATTGTTTCAAAACTTGGCAGTGTCGTTGTTTCACAGTGGCTGAATTACAGAGTTATTGCAGCTAAGTAGATTAAATGCTTTTTTTTTTACAATGGATTCCTGATTTTTTTTTAAGTGTTTAGGGAATTATATTTCATATCCAAATACTGAATGAATAATATTCTGCTTTCATCTCACAGGACAGTAGGATTTTAAGTGACACCCTCAGCATCAAATCTATCCAAACTTTCCCCAGACCACTTGATCATCAGCTGTCCAGCCAATATCACTTATTTTAAAAGTTCTATCAAACATAACTTCACGAATGAGAAACTGCAAATGGCTAAAGTGACACTGATGCCTTCTCAGAGAACAGAAGAGAAGACTACAGAGATGTGGAGGTTAAGCAACAAGGGAGGGAAGGATATGAAGAAGTGGGAGGGGGGAGGGAGAAGAGAGGGAGGAAGTGAGGATCTGCATTTACGTATTTTCTTGAACCACTTCTGGACATTCCAAAATGCCTCAAAGCTAATGAAATATTTTTGAAGAATAGTTACTGTTGCAAAATAGGAAATGTGACCGATTTGTAGACAGCAAGATCCTGCAAAACAAAAGCTGATGACATGTTTTTCTGATATAATTCAAGAATAACCATTGGCCAGCAGATTAGTGCTAACTCCTGTGGTCTTTACTGGAGGAAAGGGCAGACTGGATGTGGCTTATGGTCTCCTCTGAAAGAGAGACTTGCATTTCTTGCCTATCCCTAAAATGCCCTTAATCTGATGGCTTGGTCAGCTACTTCAGAGAGTCACATGGAGGCCTGACTGGGTAAAGACAGCAGATCTCCTCCTCTAAAGGGCAGTTGTGCCCCAGTTGGCTTTTCACAGCAATTGTCAAAGCTTTGTGGTCACCATAACTTACAATCTGCCATCTGCCATGGTGGGATTTCAACCCATATTCCCAGTGTATGAGCCAGGGCTTCAAGGTGATCAGGCCAGTGATATTGCCACTGCGCCATCACATACTTCTTCCAGCTAGAGAACAAGATTCTTATTAGCTTCATTAAAGTGTCACCACTGCCATTTTCACATCTCGCAACATGGTGAACCTAATTATCTTCCAGCATCAGAGACTGGAGAAATCTCTGAGAAGATACTGTGTCATGGAAGCACCTCACATATCAGATCTTCAGTCGAACTGTCTCGCTAACTAAATGGAAGAGTGGAACACCAGCTGTTTGTTGGGCACAGTTTCAAGTTAATTCCCCAGTTGCCACCTTACAAATGTCTTTGCATCTTTCAGCTGTATCTCAAGAACATCCATTAATGTGTGCCTGACAGATAAGCATGGTGAATGCATCAATGTGTGAAATAAGTGCACCAGCACTCAGAAGTGTTAAGAAAAAAATATGGTGTTGTAAACCTGTGCCAGTACTTTGCACAGTTTCTTGACATTCCTCGCAAACCATCCAAGTATGGAAAGCTAAGGGGCATGACAATCTTTAATTACAGTCAAGTTTAGAGCAGTTTTATCATCATTTCTGCAGCTAAATTAAAGCAACACTATTGTACAGGAAGGTTTTAACTTTCAAGAAAGCTCAATCAGTCAACACCTTTTTCGATAGGAAAGGGAAGGTTAAAGATCAACCTAGGCACAAGGATATGTCACTGCACATTCCCTACATTACACCACTGACATTTCTCAGGTACTTCATGTATTTTGAAATGAAAGATGGAGCTTGGGGCACACAGGGGTGACCTTATAGAGATTTATAAAATCAGGAAGGGCATAGATAAACAGAATAGCCAAGGTCTTTTATCCAGGATAGAGGAATCCAAGACTAGAGGGCAAAAGTTTAAGGTGAAAGGGGAAAAATTTTAAAGGGATCGGAGGTACAATCTTTTCCACACAGAGAGTGGTGCTGCATGGAACAAGCTGCCATCCGAGGAGCATGAGAATCCGGCATAGTTATAGGCAAGTTAGCTTAACATGTGTCTTTGGGAAACTGTTAGAATCTATTCTTAAGGATATTAGAGCAGTGCATGATTTCATGAAGGTGAAATCATTCCAAGCAAATTTATTAGAATTCATTGAGGAGACACAAACAGGACAGATAAAAGGGTACCAACAGATCTAATGTATTTGAAATTGCCAAAGGCTTTTGGTAAGGTACTGCACATAAGGCTATTTAATACGCTAAGAGCTCATGGTATTGGGGTTACTACATTAGCATGGATAGAGGATTAGCTAACTAAAAGCCAGAGCTAAAACTTGTCTTTAAGGGCAAACACTTGGCAGATGGAATATAATGTGGGAAAACGTGACAGTTTATGCAACTAAGAAAGTTAAGGGTCGTAGCAAATCCCTTTAGCAGGAAGAGAGGAGCTTAATATTATTTAAATGGCGAGAGACTGCAGAAAACAGCAGCGCAGATGGGTTCGTGAATCCTCATGCAGAAATTTCAAAAGCTATGCATAAGTTCAGCACACATAAGGGAAGGTAAACGGAATATTGATCTTTATTTCAAAGGGAATATAATATAAAAATGTGAACTCTTAATAAAACTATACAAGCCATTGCTAGACCACATTTAGAGCAGCTTTGGTCACATAATTTAAAGAGAGATGAGGACAGGTTCAGTAGTTTGGAAATGTACTTATTAGAGTTCAGAAGAAAGAGAGATTACCTTATTGAAAAAGCAGAGATCCAAGTGAGAACCTGATCAAAGTGTCTAAGATTATGAGGGGTGTGGACAGGGCGAATAGAAAGCAACATTCCCCTTAATTGAAGGATCATCAACAAGGGGGCATAATTTTAAGGCAAAAAGCAGAAAATTTTAGAGGTGATTTGAGGCTTTGTTTTCAATTCAGAGGTTTGGGAGGGTAGATGAGGTAGGAAATCTCACAATCTCTAAAAAGAACTTGGATGAGCACTTGAAATGTCATAACATTCAAGCTTATGGACCAGGTTTTGGACTGAGACTCGTGTAGATTTGGTATAGCCTTTTGTTGGCAGGGACTCAATGGGCTGAAGGGCCGCTTCTGCATTATTGCTTTATTCTACATTAATATACAAATTTTGTTTATAAAATCGGTGTGAGGTGGAAAAGGGTGTGTTAGCCAGTTTGTCAAGATTCTTCATATTGTATTTCTTTACTGTCAAACAAATCATTTCTCTATGGTGACTTTAACTTTATATGGCAAGCACGTAATTAATACCGTTAATACATTTGTTTCTTCATTTAAAAGTAACTGCAAAAGAATTATGTTAATATACAGGACATATTAAATGTGAAAAAACATTGCCATTATAAAATGATCTATTGTATGACTCTCAAATCCTCTTTCCCAATTTGGCAAGTATTTATACTCCTACACTTTACTGTTGGCATGCCATGGGATTTCTCTTCATGCATATAAAAACTTCCTGCATTATCAAACCAGTCAAAACAAACTTCTCAGAGTTCAAAATTAACACCAAGAACCAGACATGGCAAGGTCAAAGTAGGACTGGCCATTCAAAGAGGTCGTTTACAACTTTAAAACAGCTAAGTATAGATTAATATTTTCAGTCCACCAACTGATTAAACCAAGAATCAATGTGCATATCAAGAAATGTGATGTCAATTTTTCACACAAAATGTATTTATACTTGAACTGCATCTCCAGGGAGAGATCAAGCTGACTGCACTTCATGTCCTGTCAATCAGTCCTCATGAAATCAATATCCTTTGGATTGGAATCTTATTTAAAGCGAGAGAGCCTGCTATCATATTACATAAACTGACTGGAAAATCATTTCATGGGTATTAGGCTGGTGTGCAGAATGAAAACATAATGTACTCCAACACATAAATAAAACTATCAGAATGGCACAAATCAACTCTGGTTGGTCCATGCTTGATGATTTTCTGTGCATCAATCTGACATATTCAGACATTTCATTTTGTTTTTATTTTTAAATTCTATTTAATAAGAGTGAGATTCACTACAATCTGACTAACAAAGTCTCAGGATCCTGAAAGGCAAGGTACAGCTGGACCATCAACATTGAGGCCTTCATACATCATAGTGTAGACTGGCTCTGCACAAACAGAGCTCTGTAACTCTTCATTAGCAAACTCCGAGAGCTTAATATAAAACAGAGCAATAATTGTCAATCCTTTAAACTCCACTTCAGTCCAGAGAAAGATCAGTCTTACAACAATGATTACAGAATATAAAGCAATATGTTATCAACATCGCTTTGTTCAAAGAATAATCTGAAAAAGAGGACAACTTAAAGTTATAGAGATGTACAGCACAGAAACAGACCCTTCAGTCCAACTCATCCATGCTGACGAGATATCCCAACCTAATCTAGTCCCACTTGACAGCACTTGGCCTACATCCCTCTAAACCCTTCTATTCATATACCCATCCAGATGACTTTTAAAATATTGTAATTGTACCAGCCCCAACCACTTCCTCTGGCAGCTCATTCCACACCCGTACCATCCTCTGCGTGAAAAGGTTGCTCCTTCAGTCTCTTTTATATCTTTCCCCTCTCACCCTAAACCTATGCCCTCTAGTTTTGGTGCCCTCCCCCACCCCAGGGAAAATACTTTCTCTATTTATCTTATCCGTGCCTCTCATGATTTTATAAACCTCTATAAGGTCACCCCTCAGCCTCTAACATTCCAGGGAAACAGCCCCAATTTATTCAGCCTTTCCCTATAGCTCAAATCCTCCAAGCTAGGCAACATCCGTGTAAATCTTTCTGAACACTTTCAAATTTCACAACATCCTTCTGAGAGGAAGGAGATCTGAATTGCACACAATATTCCAACAGTGGCCTAACCAATGTCCTGTACAGCTCCAACATGACCTTCCAACTCCTGCATTCAATACTCTGACCAATAAAGGAAAGCACACCAAATGCCTTCTTCACCATCCTATCTACCTGCGACTCCACTTTAAAGGAGCTATAAACCTGCACTCCAAGATCTCTTTGTTCAGTATCAGTCCCTAGGACCATACCATGAATGTATAAGTCCTGCTAAGATTTGCTTTCCCAAAATGCAGCACCTCACATTTATCTAAATTAAACTCCATCTGCCACTCCTCAGCCCATTGGCTCATCTGATCAAGATCCCGTTGTAATCTGAGATAACCTTCTTCATTACCAACTACACCTCCAATTTTAGTGTCATCTGCAAATTTACTAACTATACCTCCAATCCTCACATCCAAATCATTTATGTAAATTATGAAAAACAGTAGACCCAGCACTGATCCTTGTGGCACTCCACTGGTCACATATGCCTCCAGTCTGAAAAACAACCCTTCAACACCATCCTCTATCTTTTATCTTTGAGCCAGTTCTGTATCCAAATGGTTAGTTCTCCCTGTATTCCATGAGATCGAACTTTGCTAACCAGTCTGCCATGGGGAACCTTGTCAAAAGTTTTTCTCCAATCCATATAGATCATGTCCACCACTCTGTCCTCATCAATCCTCTTTGTTATTTCTTCAAAAAACTCAATCAAGTTTGTGAGACATGACTTCCCCCACATAAAGGCTCCAGATAACCAAAGCATCCCTTCCACACTTTGCATTCTAAAGCCCTTGAGATAAAAGCAAACATTTTATTTTTAAAACTGCTGTGTAAATTTTGGCAATTAACATTAGATTTCGATTCCCTACAGTGTGGAAACAGGCCCTTCGGCCCAACAAGGCCACACCGATACTCCGAAGTGTAACCCACCTATTCCCCTGTCCTATGCACCTAATCTACACATTCCTGAACACAATTCACCTAAACTGCACATTTTTGGATTGTGGGACACACGGGGAGAATGTGCAAACTCCACACAGACAGTTGCCCGAGGCTGGAATCGAACCTGGGTCCCTGGGGCTGTGAGGCAGCAGTGCTAACCACTGAGCCACCATGCCGAATGGTCACAAACAGCCAAAAACAGAACTGAAATCATGACAGAAAAAAAATGTGTTTATCAAGACTTAAAAATACAGAAAATAGGACCAGGAGTCAGCTGTTTGGCCCTTTGAGTCTAATCTGTCATTCAATAGGATCATCGCTGATTATCCAACTCCTTCCCTGTTCCCAATTTCTTGCCATACACTTCGATCCCTTTAACCCTGGAGCAGTAGGCACAGGGTCACTAGAATGGAATGGGAAATCAATTTCTCTGGAGCAAGTTCATCTTACACAGAATGTGCTAATATCTTAATTGCTGAAGCTTGCTAATGGCTAGCTAATGGTTAACATAGTCAACAAGGTAGCTTGTGATAGGAGGGCAGACTCTGAACACATATACAGAAAGACAGAATGGATCCACTCGATACGTTGCCTTCAAACACTTGTAAGTAAAACTGCACAAATAAGAGGGGTGAATGATTAAGTAATACCTGGATGAACAGCTTCGATGTACCATGTCAGAACTCCATAAACAGTAGCATCCACGATGAGCATGACCATGGAGAGCAGAAGGTTGAAGTCATCTCCTTCTACTGGTGACTGGTTCAAGGTGTGCCACTGGATTCCAACACCTGCCACCTCATAGAGAGCAAAATATTTCGAACCAAGCCCAAATGCAGTTGTGGACATGAGGGACTGAAAGACCAAAGGACAGAATTAGTGCTTAATACCTCTTATTTTCTGTTAGCATTAAAGTGTTTGATTAAGAGTGTGTGAATATATCTACATTTTATATATGAAACATCATGATAACACTGCACACTGTACTTACTGACTGAATACAGACATCCTACAGTTTTGAGAAACTTGAGAAGAATGTTTCTAGGAAAGTGCATTTTAACATCTGTGTGTGGTATCGTTTTTTTCCTGTCTGTGACACAATTCTTGTGACACAAGACTGATTGCTTCTCTTCCTCACCACTGCCTCCCCCTCCCCCCTCTCCCCTCTCCCCAAACCTATCCCCTCTTGTTCTCCTCCCAGCACTCCACCAGGGTCATCGTGCAGTTTCGTACCAGCTCTTCAAAATGTTTGTATCTAGGTGAACGCACTGAGTAGAAATCTCTAGGGTTGTGTTACGCCTAGTTCTGTAGTGACCAGAGTCTGACATGTCTTGAGAATAGGGCTGCTTTATAGAGTCATAGAGATGTACAGCACGGAAACAGACCCTTCGGTCCAACCCGTCCATGCTGACCAGATATCCCAACCCAATCTAGTCCCACCTGCCAGCACCTGGCCCATATCCCTCCAAACCCTTCCTATTCATATACCCATCCAAATGTCTCTTAAATGTTGCAATTGTACCAGCCTCCATCACATCCTCTGGCGGCTCATTCCATACACATACCACCCTCTGTGTGAAAATGTTGCCCCTTAGGTCTCTTTTATATCTTTCCCCTCTCACCCTAAACCTATGCCCTCTAGTTCTGGCCTCCCCCACCCCAGGGAAAAGACCTTGTCTATTTATCCTATCCATGCCCCTCATAATTTTGTAAACCTCGAAAAGGTCACTCCTCAGCCTCAGACACTCCAGGGAAAACACCCCAGCCTGTTCAGCCTCTCCCTGTAGCTCAGATCCTCCAACCTTGGCAACATTCTTGTAAATCTTTTCTGAACCCTTTCAAGTTCGACAACATCTTTCCAATAGGAAGGAGACCAAAATTGCACACAATATTCCAACAGTGGCCTAACCAATGTCCTGTACAGCCGCAACAGGACCTCCCAACTCCTGTACTCAATACTCTGACCAGTAAAGGAAAGCACACCAAATGCCTTCTTCACTATCCTATCTACCTGCGACTCCACTTTCAAGGAGCTATGAACCTGCACTCCAAGGTCTCTTTGTTCAGCAACACTCCCTAGGACCTTACTATTAAATGTGTAAGTCCTGCTAAGATTTGCTTTCCCAAAATGCAGCACCTTGCATTTATCTGAATTAAACTCCATCTGCCACTTCTCAGCCCATTGGCCCATCTGGTCCAGATCCTGTTGTAATCTGAGGTAACCTTCTTCACTGTCCACTACACCTCCAATTTTAGTGTCATCTGCAAACTTACTAACTGTACCTCTTCTGCTCGCATCCAAAACATTTATATAAATGACAAAAAGTAGAGGGCCCAGCACAAATCGACAACCATTTCCATAATCTCCCTTGTGCTTCCAGAATCCAACTGCAGAAATGAAAATATGCATAATACGCATGAAGGTTGACCTCAATTAGACTACATTACAGATTCCCTTTCCTTGCTTCCCTTTTCATTGACATAATAAAGGGCATCGGTGTAAAATAGTCACCAAGAAATCAATATGGAATTCAGAGAAACAGTGACACTCTAAAAGCAGCAATAATGTGGAATATGTTACTATAGGGAACAGTAGAAGCAAATGGAATAAATGCTTTAAAGGGCAAGCTGGACAAGTATTTAAGGGAGAAGAGAATAAATGGATACAGTAGTTGAGAGAAAAGAAAAGTCAGAGGAGGCTCAAGGGGAGCAGAAACCTCAGCGTGTTGAAAATGAAGATAGTGTAATATGGTTGTGCCAAGTGGTCCGTTTCTGTTCCACGTATTCAAGATAATTAGACACAATATTGAGCGATTCCAGACAAATTTGTCCTGCTGTTCACTATACAGGAAATGTATCCACAGAGACACATCCAAATCCATTACTTTGATGTGTTCTGCAAATGCAGCACAATAAAAAAAGCAGACAAGGGAGGAGAGGTTAAATTGTGGTCATGAATATTACACTGCCCTCATTTTCAACATGAGCATAACTTCCCTACTTTGTAGAAATAAAGTAGAATGTTTGGTTAGGATGGCCTTGTGAATCTGCAGTGACCGGCATGTTTATCTTCGAAGATCTTGTTGCCTCTCTACTCACCTAGACCTGCACCTTCCAAGTAATGTGACCTTCATATTTTCCCTACCAAAACATACAACCACACATTTATCTGTGTAGAACTTAATTTGACAATTACGCAAATGTGCTAACACATTCCTGTTACGTATTGCATTATTTAGTTTGTCCAATAGATCCTTTGTATAAATTTCAAACACAGTCATCTGACTGCTCATCTCATGTCATGCTGACCTCCTCGATCTCTCTGGTAAATACTGTAAAATAAGTATTTAACACATCTCCATCTCTTTATTACTGGGATATTGTCTTGTCTATCCCTCCAAGATCCTATTCCTGTCATAGCCTCCTTTTTTTATTGATGCATTTTTAAAATATTTCACTATTTTATGTTCATAATTCAATTTTATAGTTTGCCTAATTGACTTGGGTTTTTATTTCTCCCATTATCTCTTTGAATTCTCTCTTATTATGTACTCCTCAACAATTATAAAATTAATACACGACTCTTTCCTAACCCTCCATTGTTCCCTGAGGTCTTTATTCATCTACGAAGTCTTCCTGCTGTTTCGTTTCTCTGCTCCCTTCTAGTGAAACTGAATTCTCCTGCACTCAGATTTCTATTATTATTATTCTACTTTAGTGTTTGCAAAGATCATTGTCAATTTTACTTTCACAAGTTGTTTTTTCAGCCTGTCAAAACCTATTTTACTCCAAGCTATTAACTTAATTTTCATCGTCCTGTCCTCATTATAAAGAGGACAGCATGGTAATGTCAATGGACTCGTCATTCAAAAGCCCAAGCTCATGTTTCTGGGCTTCAGTCCCAGATGGTGAAATTTTAATTCAATAAATTTGGAATTAAAATGTGAGCCTAATTGTATTCAGTCACCACTGTCAACTGTTGTAAAGACCAATTTGGATCACTAATACCCCTTTGGGGAAGGAAATCCTACCTGGTCTAGCCCACATGTGACTCCAGACCCACAACAATGTGTTTTGCTCCTATGGGTGTGTCTGAAGGGGCCCAAGGAAGCCACTACAACAGTATGGGAGTCAAGGACTATGGGGAAAGGGCAGGAAATTATATGTGCGAAGTTTTGGATCAGCAATGACCTTAGTGACTGGCAGAGCAGGCCAGAGGGGTGAGACAAGCTACTTCTTATGGTCTTAAACTGTGATGAGGAGGTGCCGGTACTGGACTGGGGTGGACAAAAGTCAGGAGTCACATGACACCAGGTTGTCATCCAACAGGTTTATTTGAAATTGTAAGCCTTCAGGGTGTAGCCCCTTCATGAGGTGAAGTCGCCTTCATCATCACCATTTCAGCAGCGGGTGGTGAGAGTGTACAAGCCAAGGGACAGTCCGGGGAAAGTAAATTTGAATATAAAACACTTACCTCATGATTGAAGGCTGAATAGGAGTGGAAGTGGACATAGGGACTGCTGGCTAAGAGGACTAATATATTCAGGCAAAAAGAACCAAAAAAAAAAGACTCTGTCTGAAGGGCTGGTAAGGTAAGGTAAGCAGAACCATCCTCTGCTATTGTTCAATGTCACCTCAAGCTGCTTTCCTTTGAGGGAGCGGCACGGTGGCATAGTGGTTAGCACTGCTGCCTCACAGCGCCAGAGACCCGGGTTCAACTCCCGCCTCAGGCGACTGACTGTGTGGAGTTTGCACATTCTCCCCGTGTCTGTGTGGGTTTCCTCCAGGTGCTCCGGTTTCCTCCCACAGTCCAAAGATGTGCAGGTCAGGTGAATTGGTCATGCTAAATTGCCTGTAGTGTTAGTTAAGGGGTAAATGTAGGGGTATGGGTGGGTTTCACTTCGGCGAGTCGGTGTGGACTTGTTGGGCCACAGGGCCTGTTTCCACACTGTAAGTAATCTAATCTAATCTAACCTTTATCACTTTTGGCAGTTTATAGCAGAGGGGATGGAGATTTGGGCATGCTCGTCTTGCAGGGTGTGGGAGGTAAGGATCACCTCCCTGCTGACTTTGCTTGCAAGAAGTGCACCCAATTCCAGCTCCTCACAGACCGCATTAGGGAACTGGAGCTGGAGCTGGATGAACCTCTGATCATTTGGGAGGCTGAGGGGGCGATAAAGTGGGGTAATAGGGAGGTGGTCACACCTAAGTTATGGGATAAAGGTAGAGGGAAAGGGAATATGCAGTAAATGCAGGGACCCTCTGCGGCTATTCCCTTCAGTAATAAGTACATTACTATTGGGGGAGGGGTCAGGATTGGATACTGTTGGGGGGAATGGCCTACCAGGGAAAAGCCACAGTGTCAGGTCTCTGGCACTGAGGCTCAGAAAGGAAGGGAAGAGAATAGGAGAGTGATAGTGACAGGAGGTTCAATAATTAGAGGAACAGGCAGGAGATTATGTGGTCGCTAATGAGACTCCCGGATGGTACATTGCCTCCTGGGTGCCAGGGTCAGGGTTGTCTCGGATCGAGTCTACAGGATTCTTAAGGGGGAGGGTGAGCAGCCAGAAGTTGTGGTACACATCGGTACCAATGACATAGCTAGGAAAAGGGATGAGGACCTGAAAAGTGAATATAGGGAGATGGGTTGGAAGTTAAAAGGCAGGACGAGCAGAGCAGTAATCTCAGGATTGCTACTGGTGCCATGGGCTAGGTGAGGCTAGGAACATTCAGCGAGTGCAACTGAACATGTGGCTGCAGGGCTAGTGTAGGAAGGCAGGCTTCAGATATGTGATTCAGTTTGGAAGGTCAAATTCGAATGCAGATTACAGGGTTAAAGGCAGGATGCTTGGCAGTATGGAGGAACAGAGGGATCTTGGGGTCCACATCCATAGATCCCTCAAAGTTGCCACCCAAGTTGACAGGGTTGTTAAGATGACATATGGTATGTTGGCTTTCATTAGCAGGGGGATTGAATTTAAAAACTGAGAGGTTATGTTGCATCTTTATAAAACCCTGGTCAGATCACACTTGGAATATTGTGTTCAGTTCTGGTTGCATCATTATAGGAAGGATGTGGAAGCTTTAGAGAGGGTGCAGAGGAAATCTATCAGAATGCTGCCTGGACTGGAGGGCAGGTCTTTTAAATAAAGTTTGAGGGAGCTGGGGCTTTTCTCATTGGAGCGAAGAAAGATGAGAGGTGACTTGATAGAGGTGTACAGGATGATGAGAGGCATAGAGAGAGTGGATAGCCAGAGACTTTTTCCCAGGGCAGAAATGGCTATCACAAAGGTGCATAATTTCAAGATGATTGTAGGAAGGTTTAGGAGAGATGTTGGAGGTTGGTTCTACACACAGAGAGTGGTGGGTGCATGGAATGCATGGCCAGTGGTGGTGGTAGAGTCAGATACAACAGGGATATTTAAGGGACACTTGGATAAGCACATGGATGACAATAAATGAAGGAAACATAGTTTGATCTTAAGAGTAGGATAAAAGTTTGGCACAACATTGAGAGCCGAAGAGCCTGTATTGCGCTGTACTGTTCTATGTTCTGTTGGACTATAACCGATCTTAAACCAGAGAGGCAAGTGAGCACCCTAACCCTAACTAAAAATAACCACAGCAAACATAGCCCCGTCAACTCTGCAAAGTCCTCCTTACCAACATCTGGGAGATTGAGCAAAAATTGGGAGAGCTGTCGAGTCATAATTACACAAATATGTTGCAGGAAATATCCCAGAAACTATCAGTATGGGATATCTTGTCCACACAGCAGAGGTGGCACAGTGGCTTAAGTCAGGAAGGAGTCTGTCTCTAACATTGATTCTGGGCCCCAGGGGAACAGATCAAACATGGAAAAGGAAACCTCCTGCCCCTCACACCATTCCTCAGCTGATGAAACAGCACTCCGCCTTGGTGACACCATGTGGAGGAAGCACTGAGGGTGAAGTCAATGCCTACTCTGTATGATTTCCATGTTCACCACCAACAGTGGCTCAGCAGCAGCACTACAGAGCGAGTGGCTCGAGTCCGAAAGGACAAGGTAAAGTCTGCAGCAGGTGGTGAGGGAACTAATAAGAAAGGAAGGATATACCTGACCTCCACCTCACTAATCTACCTGTAGTAAGTCTTTGACAGCAGTGGTAAAAGTGACCACCACTTAGTCCTTTGAGACAAAGTCCTGCCTTCAAATTGAGAATACTTTACATTGCGTTGTGTGGCAATATTGTCAGGAAAAATAGAAGACTTCAAACAGATCTAGCCACTGAACATTCATGAGGCGCTAGGGCTTATCAATAGCAGCATCTTCCTCTAACACAATCTGCAACCTCATCGCACAGCATATACCCCACTCTACCATAATCATCAAGCCAGGAGATCAACCTTAGTTCACTGATGCATACAAATGGTCATGCCACGAGCATACCTCTGGATGGTCAATCCAGAGAAGCTACAACACAGCAAGAACTGAGCACCAAAAAAAAAGAGGAGAAACAGCCCAGGGCTAAATGATTCCACACCAACAGGGCAACGCAATGGTTCAGTGGTTAGCACTGCTGCCTCACAGCGCCAGGGACCAGTGTTCAATCCTAGCCTCATATGACTGTCTGTGTGGAGTTCGCACATTCTTCCCGTGTCTGCCTGTGTTTTGAAGGGTGCTCCAATTTTCTCGCACAGGTATGCAAGTTAGGGTGGATTGGCCATGCTAAATTGCCCAGAGTGGCCAGGGATGTACAGGCTAGTTGGATTAATCATAGTTAATGTGGGGATATGGGGTTGGGGTGGGTCTGCGTGGGATGTTCTTTGGAGGGTTGCGTAGACTCAATGGACTGAATGATCTCTATCTGCACTGCAGGGATTCAAACAGAACAGATCTAACTCACAACCAGTTGGTAATGGTCGTTGGTTGGATAAATGAACAATCAAAAGCAAGTCCAGGCTCTGCAGATTTCCCCAATGGCCATGATGGAGAGCCCAGAACATCAGTGCAAAAGACACGACTGGGGTATTTGCATCAACCTTCAGCTGGAAGTGCCAAGTGGTTGATCAATGACTGACTGCCTTCTGAGGACCCCAGCATCACAGATATCATTCTTCAACCAATTCAATTCAATGCCTGTGATATCAAGAAGTGGCTGAAGACACTGCAAGGTATAAAGGTCACGACAATATTCTGGTGATTCTATTGAAGACTTGTGTTCCAGAACTGGCCGGGTCCTTGACCATACTGTTCCATTACAGCTACAACAATGGCATTTATCAACAGCGTGAAAAATTGCCCAGGTATGTCCTGTAAGGAAAAAGCAGGACACACGCAATCTGGCTACATTCCTGATGAAAAGCTTATGCTCAAAACGTCGACCCTCCTGCTCCTCGGATGCTGCCTGACCTGCTGTGCTTTTCCAGCGCCACACTTTTTGACTCTGATCTCCAGCATCTGCAGTCCTGACTTTCTCCCAAGTGCTGCTCTGCCTGTCCACACTCAATCATCAGTAAAGTGATCAAAGGGGTCATTGATAATGCTACCCAGTGGAGCCCACAAAGGTCTGGCAGCATACAGAGTTCATTTTCGAGTCCAGCAACTCTTCTTCAGAACCTTTGTCACAATGTCACTCAGTTTGGATTCCAACGTGAAGACTCAACTCCTAACCTCCTGTATCTAGCAGATTTTCGCTGGTGTTCAGCACCATTCTGGTCTCCTTAGATAGTGAGATGGTCTGTGTCCCTGTGCAGCAAGGACTGAGCAACATTCAAACTTGGGCTGATAAGTGGTAAATGTCCTTCATGCCTCTGAAGTGGTAGGCAATGATCACCTTCAACAAGAGAAAATCTAACTGTCACTCCTTGACGCTCAATGGCATTACTATTGCTGAATCCCACTACTATCAATAGTTTATGGGTTACCATTGATAGTATTTGAACTGAACTAGTCACATTAATATTGTGACTACAAGAGCAGGTTAGGAGACAGAGAACGTGGTAGTTAGCAACTCACCTCCTGACTCCCCAAAGTCTTTCCACAAGACACTAGCCAAGCATGTGACAGAATACTCCCCATTGGAGTGCAGCTCCAACAATACTCAAAAAAACTCAAAACCATGCAGGTCAATGCGGCTCACTTGACTGGCTCACTGACCACAATATCCAACATTTACACCCTTCATCAATGGAACATTGTGGTAGTAGTGTCTACATTCTATAAGGTACACTGCATTACCTCACCATGGCTCTTCAAACAGTCCCTGCCAAACCTACGACTACTTCCAGGAAAGACAAGGGCAGTGGTGCATGGGAATATCATCTGCAAATTCCCTTCCGAGTTACATGTAATCCTGACTTCGAACTATATTGCTGTTCTTTCACTGTGTCAACATCCTACAACCCTCTTCATAACATCACTGTGGGAGTCTGTACAGACCAAGGACTACAGCAGTTCAGGAAGGCAACTCATCACTACCTCCTCCAGGGCAATGAGAACTGGGCAATAAATGTTGACCTAGTCAGCAATACAAATATGTTATGGACACTATTGCCAAAGTACTCCCTGATCTTTCCTTCTGAACTCTGCTTTGGTCCACTCCACCGCTCCCCTTCCCCCAAACCCCCTCCCCCCCCCACCCTAAATAAATGGATTTAGTAGCATTTTTTTCTTTTTTGATTTTTGACCGATTGGGTTAGAAAGTAGTCCCATAACTTTGATTCCCCTTTCTCTTTATCTACCTCATCTGTCCAATTAATTTCAGAGGGATTTGCAATTTCCCAGGATTCTTTGTTTTGTTAATCTATTCTGATTTTTCTGCATATTTTCCCCTCTCTCTATTGGGTTATCTGCAGACTACACCTATTAATGTGGTAGATTCTTTATCTCATCCATAACAATTCAACATAGTAATTTTGTGCCATTATTCCTCCTGCCATTATGTTACCCCAAATAAGTCTACCTACTTCACCTCCTTCTCCAACATTTCTCTATAGGTTACACCCTGCAAGGTTTACTTCCAAGACTTGATTTTTGCAATGGCTCTCTCTCAGAAATCCCTATTATATCTGCTTCCTTCCAACTCATGATTGCCATCAGCTCCCTGTTTTAGTATGTATGCTGTGAACTGCTGTATAGATATTTTCCTTCATTCTAGAATTGAGTACACACCGAAGAACGTTAGGAATCATGATATTCTTTCTTAATATACATACCGCAATGCACTTCTCAAATGCTGTGATCCTATCATGGGCTACCTCCTCACGGATAGCCACATACATGTACGGAACGTAGCTGAGGAAATAAATGATCCCACCACATGCTGAGGCTAGCTTCGCCTTGGAGTAGACCACAGAGATCAGGAAACTGTTAAGAGATGAAGGATGAAGTCAGTGCCATGAAAGTTATAAGACCAGTTTTCCATTTCATCAGAGAGGAACATTGGATTTAACTTGTCCCAGTATGTCACTAAGATGCTGTGCAGTATTTGTAACAAGGAAATGTCCACTAAGTGATATCAAATTGTGTGGCAAAGTCTTCGGCACAGTGGTAATGTCACTAGACTAGCAATACAGAGGCCCAGTCTAATGCTTTGAAGTCACAGGTTCAAATCCCTCTGGCAACTGGTGGAATTTAGATCCTGCAATATAAAACTAGTCTCAGTAATTGTAGTTAAAATCTCTTCTGGATTATTAACATCCATTTCGGGAAGGAAATATCCATCCTAACTTAATGTAGCTACACATGTCCAGATACACAGCAATGTAGTTGACTCTTACCTGCTTTCTGAAATGACCTAGTAAGCCACTCAAATTAAGAGCAACAAATGCTGCCCTGTCTCTGGTAGAGGAAATCAAGATCAAGATGACATAATCTTAAAATTGAAGCTCATGTATTCAGAAGAGAAATGAGGGAGCATTCTTCACATACCATATAGGATGGTGGGTTTTTGGACTTGAATCTCTCTGCAGGCCTTAATTGCTGGACCGACCAGAGCTTTCGTTATTAAGGTAAATACACTTTTCATAGTCAATGTCAATTAATGATGGAGTAAAGGTGCAAAAGTGGCATTGAGGTGTAGACCAGCCATGATCAAATTGGGTGGAGGAGCAGGTTCGCAGGGCTGAATGGCCTGCTCCTATTCTAGTGACAGATGGAAATGTTTGGTAATTGAGTTAACATCATTAGCTCAAGGGAGGTGCTAGCCCATCTCCAAAGCAGAAACTTCAAGGTAATCGTCTTGCTCTGGGATGTGTAAGCCACTTGAGGCACATTCACTTCGTGACCAAGCAGGTTGACGAATCAATGGGTTAACCCTTTCAATACACCCATACCAGACAGTAAGAGCTGGATTGACTCCTGGTTATTACTGATAACACATCTTGCCAGTTGAACATAGTCAGAGAGGGGCAATTAGCTGAAGAGAAAGGAAATTCTGTCATGTCAAAAATCAAGGTGTTTTTTTCTCAACATAAAATTTATGCCACACAAAATTCGATCAAGGTGAGATATTTACAATGGCTAAAAGGGGTGATTCAGAGTAGACAGGCGAGTGCTGAAGCTTCCGATTTTGAATGAGACATGCTAATTCTTAATTCCTGAGTCAGGTTTAACTCTGCTTAATACACTCACCAGAACATGATGGTAGCGATGCCATAGATTGTAAGAAACAGCCAGATTATAAAGGGATCGCTGTGCATCAGCACTTTGCCGTACTTCAGGATGCCAGTCAGTGCTGTCACAGAGATGGAGAGCTGCACAAAGCCAGTGATGAACCAGGCCACCCAATGGACAGCATTGTTCAACCCCATCATCTTCATGACCTGAAGGAAGAGACAGCCAGATTGTTCACAAATATTTATCTAGAGGCAGACTTATTCTTCAACGCTGACCAGCTCCACACCAGGATCAAGACTTAGGTCTCACAGTTTCAAGGTGACAATCTTGACCAATACATCTACAGCATCTGCAGTCCTCACTTTCTCCTGATACATTGGGCAACTGAAAACCTGGATTTGGCTAGTTCTACTTTTGTGCAGTAAGTTCAAACAACGAATAAAACTCACCATATTCAGATGGCTGTACCAGTACTGATATTCACACAGCTGATCAATGTGCATGTTTTTTTGGTGAATTGGTTAGACAAATGGTTGTGTGTTTGAGTACTTTGAATTTATTGTGAATGCCTTACCTCTTTTTGCTACCAACTGGAGGAAGATTTTCAGTCAAGTAAATATAAACACAAGTTGAGCATGTACCTGTATTCAGTAAGGACATGGAAAATTCTTCTAAAAACATTATGTTCATGCAGCTAAAATGGTGTTGTCACAGCCTATTAGTACTTAACCTGCAATGTTTACAGACCAATAGTGCAAGTAGCTTTTTGGGTGATTTATAAAGGCATCTTCTTGATCTGTATCTCATTCTTTAACAAATTGTGAAACACATCTCTCTTTATGGTTGATTTAGATATAGAGTAATAACTATGATTTAATATTTAGGTGGTTAAGCTAGATAACGGAATCAGGAACCATGTTAACTGTTCCACGACCTCTTCGGTATGAACATAATTGACCACTAGAAGATACTCAACTTTCTATTTGTCCATCAAATAATCACATCAAGGCTTTTTGTAAATGTAGGATAGTATTGTCCATGTGCAGGTGAGATGGATTAGCCATGGAAAATGCAGGTGAACAGGGAAAGGTAGGGATGTAGATCTGGTTGGGATGCTCTTCAGAGGGTTGGATTGGACTCGATGGGCTAAATGGCCTGCTTCCACCCTGTGGAGATTCTATGATTCAATGAGCTTCATGTGAGTAACACCTGGTTTACAGAATATCACACAGAACTCATTGAAAAACATTGGAAACAAACAACTGAATGATTGCAGAAACAGACATGACGACTAAATGATCCATGTTCCTAAACTTGTCTTTTCACTTTCCCATATTGCTGTGCACTGCTGGTAATTTTCTGGATTTATTCAGATGTCCAGCGTTTGTGTTATAGTTTCAGAGAGACTTGGTTTGCACTGAAGGAAAGCTATCCACTATTTCAAAACACATCTCGTCAACTAGGCTACCGCTCTTAAATCGAGAGAGTGGTGCTAGAAACGCACAACAGGGCAGACAGCATTCGAGGAGCTGGAAAATCGACGTTTCAGGCAAAAGTCCTTCATCAGGTAGGGCTCCCAGCCTCTTTCCTGATGAAGGGCTTTTGCCTGAAACGTCCATTTTCCTGCTCCTCGGATGCTGCCTGACCTGCTGTGCTTTTCCAGCACCACTCTCTCAACCCTAATCTCCACCATCTGCAGTCCTGACTTTTGCCTTGCTGTTCTTAATTGTACAGTGCATGACAGCAAGCCACTACCCATGAATTCTATTATAAAGAAGAAACATTATATATTTAAAAAACAATGTGCAGCCACTAGAATGCTCTTTCAAAGAGCTACATAAAGACAGTTCGATTTAAGCCTCGGGTGACTGTGTGGAGTTTGCACATCCTCCCCGTGCCTGCGTGGGTTTCCTCCGGGTGCTCCGGTTTCCTCCCACAGTCCAAAGATGTGCAGGTCAGATGAACTGGCCATGTTAAATTTCCCATAGTGTTAGGTGCATTAGTCAAAGGAAAATGTGTCTAGGTGGGTTATTCTTAGGAGGGTCGATGAGGACCTGTTGGGCTGAAGGGCCTGTTTCCACACTGTAGGGGAATCTAATCTTAAGTGCACCTTTGGAGAGATTAGTATTATTCGAATCTAGTCCCAGGACACCTCAGGATGGGTATGATATTCTCCAGAAAAGTTAAGAAGCTCTGTGGAATTGTTAGATGTAGGGACAAATGTGTGTGAAAAGTGCATGAACATGTTCCTTTCAAGCTCATTGAAACAGTCAACAGACCTGTTAAAATCAACGAGCAAAACAGGCAGAAGCATTTGTCAAAGTAAGCAATCCAGGCTTTTCAAAGTCCTGCCCTTTAAACAGTTGAAAGATCTTTTAAATGGCTGCAGTATTAAAAACAATGACTGCTATTTCAAACTGTCTGTTGACATAAACCATGTTCATCACTGGGTTAGTGTTGCATATCTAATTTCAGAACTATTCATTGTGATATTGAGGTGCCTACAATCTAACAGATTAATTGATAACTACTAATGGTCATACATTCTTTTGTGGGACTATAAATTCCAAAGTTTCTTGGTATAAGGGGCAGTGCACTTAAATAAAATATTGGATCTCATTAGATTTTAGTTGAAGGAATAGAAGTGGAGCAAATGGGATTTTATGAATGAGAGTGTTTGTTTCAAAACAATGAAGTCTGTAACTGACACCCTGAATTTCATCTCTTTGAGCCCAACACTGCATCTTTGCTCCTGAGGCCTGCCATGGTGGATACTAGATAAATTGGTATGATAGGTGTAGGGACAAAGGGGGATGGATGGGGCAGTATGGGTTGACTGGGAGACAGTGAGGTCTGCAGATGCTGGAGATCAGATTGTGTTGCTGGAAAAGCACAGCAGGTCAAGCAGCAGCTGAGGAGCAGGAGAGTCAACGTTTTGGGCCAGAGCCCTTCATCAGGAATGAGGGTGGGACCCTCAGGGGGTGGAGAGATAAATGGGAGGGGGGTGGGGCTGGGGAATAGGTAGCTGAGAGTGCAATAGGTGGATGTAGGTGGGGGTAAGGGTGATAGGTTGGAGAGGAGGGTGGACCGGATAGGTGGGAAGGAAATTGACAGGTCATGAGGGTGGTGCTGGGCTGGAAGGTTGGAACTGGGGTAATTATGGGTTGACACTAAGTGGCATGAGGGCTGGGGCACAGGTTGACATGGAGGGGACAAGTGCCATGGGGAGTGGGCAAGGAGTGTAGGTTGGTCTGGAGGAAATGTGCAGCCAAGGAGGGGCACAAAGCAGCATGTTGAGGCATGCAGATGGTATCTGGGGAGGGTGAAAGTTGGATGAATGCTTCATGTTTAACCCTTTACTGTTAAATTTTGGGGACAGTACTAGATCGTTCAGGTAGGCCTTCTGACCAACCTACTTCTACAGCTAGTAAACCTCTCAGTTCTTCTGGGGTCACCACCCTGATTTCTAATTCAGTCTACCTCCCTGCACCAACTCTAACTACCCCCATAGCCCCAACTCTATCACAGCCCCAACTTTAACTACCCCCACAGCCCCAACTCTACCACAGCCCCAACTCTACCACAGCCCCAACTCTATCCATTGCCCCTGACCGACAACTGGACCTGTGCATAGCCAATTGTCAAGGTTGCGTAGGGAATCCTTCCAACTTGGGGAGGGAAGGTCAGGGCTCAATTTAAGTTACCTGGACATTAACTTCACCATTCAGTAGCTCTCTGAAATTGGGAGCTGGAATGAGACTTTCATACACTGACGTCTTCAGTTGGTAATGAGTTACAAGTTATTCCGTGTGATTTAAAAGTTTGAAATACAGAAAACAATTTTAAATAATTGTGTTTAATATCACAGACTGACACTGACATGGTCGAGGTAATTAGGACAGCATGAAGCAGACCCCAAAACAAAGGTTTACAGGTCAAAGTTAGATGAGTAAAAGAAGAGAGAGTCTAGCAGCCTGTTTCCACACAGCCCACAACTCAACTCATTAACTCGCTCTGAATTGAACTACTCAGCTGGAGAGTTGGCCGCTCCCCTTTGACTATTACAGGTTATTTCTAAAAACATAAAGGCTTTGGCCTAAAGTCTCATCTGTCTGTGTATAAACAAAAAGGCCTTTCGTCTCTGTACCAAACCCAGCCGTTTCGGAGCCCGGCCTGTTTATGACCCCTCTGAAAAAAATCAAGAATACCATATCCTTGAGGAAAGGAACAGCTTTCAGAAAAAGGGGTCAGCTTTGTGACACACTACAGTCCAGAACAGAGAGAACAAACAGGCTGGACAAAGCTCATATCACTTTCAATGCTGCCATTCAGAAATCCGAAAACTGGCAGTGTGTGCATCTGAATGCAGTTAGATCATAGAAATAAAACTCTGCAAAGAATTGGACTGAAAATTAAATAGATCTAATAATTTTAGGCCATTTGTATTGAAATACACTGAATAAATGTAACACATATTCCAAAAATTGGTCTTCAAACCTTAGCTAATGTAAATAAATATCAGTTAAAATGCAGCTTGAAGGTGCTTTTTGAAATATAATTATGAATCAAAAATTTAGCATCACAAAAAATTCAAGAATGATGGCCTATTCAATCTTTCAAAAACTCACTGAAGTCACAGGTATCAATATGTGATGTGTTGAACAGTCAAGCACAGGCTGAACTCAGGAACTTTTGGACAAGGGATGATGACAGAGAGAATAAGAATGCCTGAATTCCCTTGTCATGTGTACCTCAGTGTCAGTTTGTTTATCCTCACAACAAATTATAATCCTTTCTCAGAATCGTAACAATCTTCTCCCTATGGGACTGTGTAAAGTCTAAATCCCTCTTGAGATTCCTGTCTTCAATTTCAAAAGTCAAATTTGCATCTGGTACCTGGTTGATTATTGAGTAACTATGAATCATAACTGAACATAAAAATATTGGTATGCAGATCACAGACCCCTTCCTGACATCCCCTCGTCATTAGATTGTCAGACGTTCTAGTTAACCCAATAAATGCTATATCTCTTTCTACTGTGGAGTTGGTTCAGCATTGGAACCTCCTTGTTGGCAATGGAAGATGGAGACTTAAATACCTGACAGCAACTATCAAAGTGCGGGGTGCCCAACTAGCATCATATTGAGTGCTCAATCCTCAATCAGTCAAGGTAACTTTCCTGAATAGTGGCAACTTCACATGGGCAGAAAATGGGAGTTAATCATCTCTCAGCCACATTGTAAAACGAGTGCGTTCTAAACAGCAAATGTGTGTCATGAAAAGGTATTTCAGCCTTATGAAAAAGATGTTGCTGAATACACGATCAAACCTTACCTCCTTTAGTCTGTGCTCCTTTTCTGCAACAATATGCTGAATCATCATGGCCACTGAGTACACCCATGATATAACCATGCAGAGGGGCATCATGTGCTCAATCACAAACAGAAAGCTGGACAAAAAAGGCATGGAAGATTATTTTATTAATGCATTTTTTCTTTAAATAGTGATTTATTCTCAATATCCAGTAGTACAGATCAACCTTCAACGAATCGTTTGTTACCTTGTTCCTACCGATATGTAGGAACGATGAGAGACAGCCTAATGTGTGTCATGAACACCGAGCTCCGTATGAAGCTAATTTTTCAAAATAGCCCTTTTGGCCGAATGTAAAACAGATAGGTGGAGAGGGCACATCCAATTCCCAGCAAGCACCTCATTTCTAAGAATTGCTCAAAGTTTCTAAAATCACACGACATCGGGTTATAACTAAACAGGTTTATTTGAAATGGCAAGCTCCTTCACAAGCAGCTAGTGAGAGAGAATACACTGGACACAGAATTTATAAGTAAAAGATTAAAGGGTCATACAACTTATGTGAATGTATTACTTATAAAAATTATGCGTCTGATATAATCTTTCTCACTAGCTGCTGAGGAAGGAGCAGGGGCTCCAAAAGCTGATGGTTTCTAATAAACCTATTGGACTATAACCCGGTATCCTGTGATTTTTGACTTTGCCCACCCTAGTCCAACATCGGCACCTCCACGTCAAATTATCTAGATTGCTGTGCTGATGAGAGTTGAGAAGGGAAAAGACAAGCAGGCACATCACTAGGAATCAGGGTACGACTAGTGGTTTTGGTCAGGATCACGAAAACTCCAACGGCCCAAGTGAAACTCTCCTGGAATGGGGACTGTTCTGTGTAGTAGATAAGAGGATGGGAAGAAAGACCAAATCACTTTGTGGAAAAGGCAGTTTTACCCCAACTACCTAACGAGTACTTTGCATTAGTATTCACCAAGAACAACATGGATGATGGCAGGTTTGGAGTGGGGTAGCTTGATACACTGGGGCATATCGATATTAAAAAGGAGGTGATGTTGGGTATCTTATATAACATTATATGACAAATCCACAGGGTCCATGGGATCCACCCCAGGATACTGAAGGAGACAAAGGGAGGAGAACGCTGGGGCCTTAGCAGAGATCTTTGTATCTGCTTTAGCCATTGTCGAGGTCCCAGACGACTGAAGAATAGACAATGGCATGCCTTTGTTTAAGAAGGGCAACAGGGTTAATTGTTGAATGTATTGTCTAGTAAACAGGGATATTATTGGAGAAAATTTTAAGGGACAGGATTTACTTGCCCCTGGAGAAGCGTGAATTTATTACAGATCGTGCGGATGGCTTTATGCAGGGGAGGTCTTGTCTCACAAACCTGGTTGAGTTTTTTGAGGAATTGACAATATTGATTGATGCCAAACGAGAAGTGGATGTCGACTGATAAGGGTCGGGCGGTGGATGTCGATTGATGAGGGTGGGGCGGTGGACGTCGACTGATGAGGGTCGGGCGGTGGATGTCGATTGATGAGGGTGGGGCGGTGGACGTCGACTGATGAGGGTCGGGCGGTGGATGTCGACTGATGAGGGTCGGGCGGTGGATGTCGGTTGATGAGGGTGGGGCGGTGGATGTCGACTGATGAGGGTCGGGCGGTGGATGTCAATTGATGAGGGTAGGGCGGTGGATGTCGACTGATGAGGGTAGGGCGGTGGATGTCGACTGATGAGGGTGGGGCGGTGGATGTTTTCTGCATGGGCTTAATGAAAACATTTGACATGGTTGCTTATGGTTGGCTAGTATATAAAATTAATTCGCATGGAAGCGGAGTTGTCTCGTTGGATACAAAATTCGCTTGGTTATTGAGATAGAGGATAGTCGTGAAGAGTGCTTTTCTGACTGGAGGTCTGACCAGTGGACCTCTGCAAGGATCAGTGCTGTTTGTATAAATTCCTTGGCTGTAAATGTAGGTCGTCCGATTCTGAAGTTGGTAGATGACATGCAAGGTAGTAGAGTTGTGGATTGTGAGAAAGGTCATCAAGGATATAGATCAGTTGGAAGAATGGGTAGGGAAATGGCAGGTGGGGTTATCTGAGCAAATGTGAGGTGATGCATTTTGGGAAGTCAAATGCAAGAGGAAAGCATACAGTAAACGGTAGGACCCTAAGGAGCATTGAAATGCATGGGATCATGGGGTGCAAGTCGAGAGCAACACACATGGATAAGGTGGTATTGGAGGCAAATGGAATGCTTGCCTTCATCAGCTGGGGCACTGAGTATAAAGATGGTAAATCATGTTGCAGTTGTATAAAACTTTGGTTTGGACACATTTGGAGAACTGTGTGCAGTTTTGGTTGCCACTATCAGAATAATGTGGAAGTATTTGACAGGGTACTAAAAGAGGATTAGATATTGTACTACTTTCCCAATGCCACACTTTTTGATTTTTTTGTCCTATTATGCTGTAGTTGGGCAGCATGGTGGGTCAGTGGTTAGCACTGTTGCCTCTCAGCACCAGGGTCCCAGGTTCGATTCCAGCTTAGGGTGGAGTTTATGTGGGTTTCCTCCGGTATCCTCCCACATCCAAAGATGTACAGGTCAGGAGAATTGGCCATAGTGTATTGCCCACAGTGTTAGGTGCATTAGTCAGAGGGAAATGCGTCTGGGTGGGTTGCTCTTCAGAGGGTCGGTGTGGACTGTTTGGGGCGAAGGACCTGTTTCCACACTGTAAGGAATCTAATCTCATAGAGTCATAGAGTCAAAGAGATGTACAACATGGAAACAGACCCTTCAGTCCAACCAGTCCATGCCGACCAGATATCCCAACCCAATCTGGTCCCACCTGCCAGCACCCGGCCCATATCCCTCCAAATCCTTCCTATTCATATACCCATCCAGATGCCTCTTAAATGTTGCAATTGTACCAGCCTCCACCACATCCTCTGGCAGCTCATTCCATACACGTACCACCCTCTGCATGAAAACGTTGCCCTGTAGGTCTCTTTCATATCTTTCTCCTCTCACCCTAAACCTATGCCCTCTAGTTCTGGACTCCCCCACCCCAGGGAAAAGACTTTATCTATTTATCCTACCCATGCCCCTCATAATTTTGTAAACCTCTATAAGGTCACCCCCTCAGCCTCCGATACTCCAGGGAAAACAGCCCCAGCCTGTTCAGCCTCTCCCTGTAGCTCAGATCCTCCAACCCTGGCAACATCCTTGTAAATCTTTTCTGAACCCTTTCAAGTTTTACAACATCTTTCCGATAGGAAGGAGACCAGAACTGCACGCAATATTCCAACAGTGGCCTAACCAATGTCCTGAACAGCCGCAACATGACCTCCCAACTCCTGTACTCAATACTCTGACCAATAAAGGAAAGCATACTAAATACCTTCTTCACTATCCTATCTACCTGTGACTCCATTTTCAAGGAGCTATGAACCTGCACTCCAAGGTCTCTTTGATCAGCAACACTCCCTAGGACCTTACCATTAAGTGTCCAAGTCCTGCTAAGATTTTCATTCCCAAAATGCAGCACCTCAGATTTATGTGAATTAAACTCCATCTGCCACTTCTCAGCCCATTGGCCCATCTGGTCCAGATCCTGTTGTAATCGGAAGTAACCCTCTTCGCTGTCCACTACGCCTCCAATTTCGGTGTCATCTGCAAACTTACTAACTGTACCTCTTATGATCGCATCCAAATCATTTATGTAAATGATAAAAAGTAGAAGGCCCAGCACCGATCCTTGTGGCACTCCACTGGTCACAGGCCTCCAGTATGAAAAACAACCCTCCACTACCACCCTCTGTCTTCAACCTTTGAGCCAGTTCTGTATCCAAATGGCAAGTTCTCCCTGTATTCCATGAGATCTAACCTTACTAATCAGTCTCCAATGGGGAACCTTGTCAAATGCCTTACTGAAGTCCACAAAGATCACATCTACTGCTCTGCTTTCATCAATCTTCTTTGTTACTTCTTCAAAAAATTCAATCAAGTTTGCGAGACATGATTTCCCACACTCAAAGCCATGTTGACTATCCCTAATCAGTCCTTGCCTTTCCAAATACATGTACATCCTGTCCCTCAGGATTCCCTCCAACAACTTGCCCACCACTGAGGTCAGGCTCACCATTCTATAGTTCCCTGGCTTGCCTTTACTGGTCTTCTTAAACCGCGGCACCACGTTTGCCAACCTCCAGTCTTCCGGCACCTCACCTGTGACTACCGATGATACAAATATCTCAGCAAGAGGCCCAGCAATCACTTGTCTAGCTTCCCACAGCATTCTCGGGTACACCTGATCAGGTCCTGGGGATTTATCCACCTTTAATCGTTTAAAGACATCCAGCACTTCCTCCTCTGTAATCTGGACATTTTGCAAGATGTCACCATCTATTTCCCTATTGTCTATACATTCCATATCCTTTTCCACAATAAATACTAATGCAAAATATTCATTTAGTACCTCCCCTATTTTCTGTGACTCCACACAAAGGCCACCTTGCTGATCTTTGAGGGGCCCTATTCTCTCCCTAGTTACCCTTTTGTCCTTAATATATTTGTAAACACCCTTTGGATTCTCCTTAATTCTATTTGCCAAAATTATCTCATGTCCCCCTTTTGTCCTCCTGATTTCCCTCTTAAGTACACTCCTACTTTCTTTATACTCTTCTAAGGATTCACTCGATCTATACCTGACATAGGCTTTCTTCTTTTTCTTAACCAAATCCTCAATTTCTTTAGTCATCCAGCATTCCCAATACCTACCAGCCTTCCCTTTCACCCTAACAGGAATATACTTTCTCTGGACTCTCGTTATCTCATTTCCGAAGGCTTCCCATTTTCCAGCCGTCCCTTTACCTGCGAACACCTGCCTCCAATCAGCTTTCGAAAGTTCTTGCCTAATATCATCAAAATTGACCTTTCTCCAATTTAGAACTTCAACTTTTAGATCTGGTCTATCCTTTTCCATCACTATTTTAAAACGAATAGAATTATGGTCACTGGCCCCAAAGTGCTCCCCTAATGACACCTCAGTCGCCTGCCCTGCCTGATTTCCCAAGAGTAGGTCAAGTTTTGCACTTTCTCTAGTAGGTACATCCACATACTCAATCAGAAAATTTTCTTGTACACACTTAAGCATCTCCAGCATCTGCAGTCCTCCCTTTCTCCCTACAGAAGGATTGTGTCTCCAGAGTAATGTAAGGGAATGGAGGTTAGTCACAGAACGCACATTATGTGCAAATTCTAAAATTACTCATGTCGCTTGCAATGTGAGAGGCTTTACATGTGCTTGATCATCTCAGCCTCAGTCAGCTCATGCCCCGCTGACCTTTTGCAGCCTGTGGAAAAGGGTTTGGGTGTGGGAGGGGACAGGGAAATGACAGAGGCTGGAAGAAACCACCTTTGGGTCAGCTCCATAAACCATGTTCACCATTAGGGAGCTCTCCTGGGGGCAGTGGAGAATGAATTCTAGCTGTCCACTCTGCAAAGGTTAGTAACCAGTTAAGGTGACCAAGGTTCACACCACATCACAGAATCATAAATCTACAGCGTGTAAGCAAGCCATTCGACACATTGAATCCACCCTGGCCCTCCTAAGAGCATCCCACCCAGAAAAAAACCCTATCTTATCCCTGTAATCTTGAATTGCCCATGGCTGCACATCACTGCCCATCTAGCCTGCACATCACTGTGGGCAATTTAGCGTGGTCAACTCACCAAACCTGCACATCTTTGGACTGTTGGGAGGTAACCGGAGCACCCGGAGGAAACCCACACAGACACGGGGAGAATGTGCAAACTCCACACAGACTGTCGCTTGAGGCTGGAATTGAACTCGGGTCCCTGGCGCTGTGAGACAGCAGCGCTAATCACTGAGCCGCTGCGCTGCCCCAGTGAAGGACATGTTTGAATGAAGGTTGATTGTGTGGCCTCACCAGAAATCTGTCACTATGGAATGATGAGGGTCATCTGGATCCTTCCTCCAAACCTCCCCCCTCTCCCTCCCCAAAGCAAGGCTGCAATCTTAATGGGTTGAGCTTTCTTGCAGCAGATTGGGAAGCCAGGATGGGAGGCTTCACAGCCCAGGGATGTGCCTGAGGCATGAAAGGCCTCAAAGTATGTCATCATTCCTTTACTGTTGCTGGGTCAAATCCCGGAACTCCCCACCCCGCCCTATTAGCATTGTGGGTCTACCTGCAGCACTGAGACTATAGTGGTCAAGAAGGCAGCTCACCGCCACCTTCTCAAGGACAACTAGGGAGAGGCAATAAATGCAGGCCCAGCCAGTGATGCCCATGAGTGAACAAAGTTTAAAAATCTCATGATGGAGACATGCCTCTTATCACTCACTGTCCTTTGTTCAATGAGGAAGACTGTTCCAACAGGTGCTCTGCGAGAAAGCGCTAACCCAGGATCTCAATTTGATCCTGACACTGGATCCTGAAATTCATTGGAAAATCCGACCTGTGGAGCCAGTATGTGCATCTATTTTTTGAAGGTTTATCAGCAGGTAGTGAATCAAATTACTTTTCATGATTGCAGCTTTGTTTTTGTTGAGACAAGAGAACGTGACAACATTGCCTCTGTCTTTCCCCAATGATCATTCTTAAACGAAAGCTCTTCTATGCTATGCAACGCTGCACAATGTGAACAATGCTATATTTTTAGATTAGATGACCACTGGGGAAGAGCGAAGGCAAGGCTGTCCTGTCCTCTTGTCTCGATAAAGACAGAGTTCTCATTATCAGAAGCTGTTGGACTCGTTGCAAATGGGCACTGCTTTCACAAACAGTTCTCAAATTGTGCCAGCATACTGTCAGGATTGTATTATCAAGTGACTACACAACAGATGGAACTGCAAAAAGAGAATGCTATGCATGCACTCATTTGAAAAGGCCATCAGTCACAGAATCCCTATAGTAGAAGTAGACCATGGAGTCCATACTGACCCTCCGAACAGCATCTTACCCAGCAACATCCTGAACTCTCTCCGGCTTAATAATAATGATCATTATTATTGATTATCATTAGTAATAAATATAATAATAATTATTCTATAGCTGGGTGACCAGGACTGGGCTCCGTACTTCAGAAACAAAATCTTCAACAGGCGCAGGTGCATGCCAAATGGAAGAAGCATAAAAATATCTGAACACCTTCTTAAACATGACTTGCCCCCGATGGCTAGGTGTGTGGATCCTGCATTACCCCAGATTGGGACCTTGTCACCCCCAGTTGAGGGCCTGCTGAGGAAGGGAGACATAACGGTAAGGCAACAGAGCAGTCAGCTCTGAGCTGTAGAGGGTAGAACATGGTCTCACGATATCTGAAGTTACAGTGACACAGATGCATGAGAAAACCAGCAAACATTTTAAAACTGGCCGGGTATCAGTTACAGAGCTATAAATTAGCAATTCAAGTAATCTTTCCTTCCATTGATTAAAAGTTGTGTTGACAAGTAAAAGAAAATTGTAATATTAAAAAGCTATTAACTGAATTAGATAGTCAGGCAACTTTACATAATGCACTGGCTTAAACAAATGTTCACATTTGTAACAACTTCAGGAATAGTGAGACTTGATTTCCAGTGCACTACCCTAGTGAGAGGCAGGTATCAGTGTGGACAAAAACATTTTAAATGTACCAGATATGCCCCAAGCTGCAAATCACAAATTGCTAGACATACAATTGCACTGCTCCACTTTGCAAATAGACAAAGCAACCTAACAAGGATTTGTTACATTTGAGCTGCAAACATGAATTAAAGCCACTCCAGAAAGTAGCAAATTGATTTATGGTACTGTCACACTTCTTAACGTTGGCTGCTCAGAAAAGGGACAATTGAAACATGGCATTTCATTCCTCAAGGTGATGAACTTTTCCTAAATAGATTTCTTTTCTTTGCTTACCTTTTATTATTTTCATTCTCTCTTAATCCTACTTTTATCCCCCACTCCTTGTTGGTTCTCCTGGACCTGGTGTTAATCTAATTGACTTAATTTCTTTCTCTATCATTCCTGCGCCTTTTTCTATCCTTAAATCTGCGATTAATGAGAGTGATTGATCATTTTGCTATTCACTGTTATCAGCTAACAATTCCAGCTATTTTCAGCATTAGTTACTTAGAATAAGTGAATCCCTACAGTGTGGAAGCAGGCCATTCAGCCCATCGAGTCCACACTGACACTTCTAAGAACTTCCCACCCAGATACACCCCCCACTACCCTATCCCTACTACCTTTTCCACAGCCAATCTACCTAACCTGAACATCGTTGGACTGTGGGGAATAAACTGGAGCACCCAATGGAAACCTACACAGACACGGGGAGAATGTGTCAACTCCATACAGAACCTCACCTGAGGGTAGAATCAAACCTAAGTTGCCCACAGTGTCCAGGGATGTGCAAACTATGTGGAATAGCCACAGGAAATGCAGAGTTGCAGGGATAGGGAGGGGGCGGGTGTGCTTGCGATGCTCTTTGGAAGGTTGGTGTGGACTCGATGGGCCGAATGGCCTCTGCCACACTGTAAGGTTTTTATGAAATTAGTTCACATTGGTGTTTCCTGTCTCCGTGAACAAGTAGTTCCCATCACACTTACCTACCATGTCCCCACATTACTTAGCTATTCACCCTTCACCCTGCAGTACAACTCAACCTTGAATGTTTAAGACACAAGAACAAAAGAACTGAAGTGGGAGATCATTTGGGTCCTCAAGACAGCTCTGACACACAGTAGAATAATGGCTGATCCAATTATGGCTCCAACTCCATTTTAACTGTGACCTGACACCACCCCCTTCTCTGCAAGTGTAATTTCATAATTCCTTCATTGACATAATCCCAACCACATCTTGGGGAAAAAAAATTCATAGACTATCAGCACTCAAGATAATATTTATGTACATCTCTGTCATACGTGGGAACCTGTTAATTTTTAAACCATATTCTTTAATTCTCAATGCCTTCACAAACATTTAAGAGGCATTTGGATGAGTAGATGAATTGGAAGGGTTTGGAGGGATATGAGCCGGGTGCTGGCAGGTGGGACTAGATTGGGTTGGGATATCTGGTCGGCATGGACGGGTTGGACTGAAGGGCCTGTTTCTGTGCTGTACATCTCTATGACTCTATAATGTTTCTTTCAAGTCTTCATGATTCAATTAAATCATCTCATTCTTCTCAACTCCAAATGGAAATGGGGCCAACCTGCCTAATCTTTGTTCAAAAGAAAACGCCTTCATCCCAGGAAGCAGTGAAGTGAACCAGTGCAATGATATCCTTTCTGAAGGGATGGACATGGTCCTGCATGGTACCAGTCTGAGCCAATTACCAGTGCCACCTGCCTGCCCCTGGCCCATATCCCTCCAAACCTTTTCTATTCATGTACCATTCCCAAATGGCTTTCAAATGTTCTAATTGTACCCACATCCATCACTTTCTTGGCCAATACTCACTCGTCCCTGGTGTAGCAGGGGTAGGGAAACATCTGGACATAGTTCCCAGGTTCCACCACATCGTGTCCCACAAATGTATTGATAATGGCCCGTTCCATCATATCTAGAGAAAGAGATAGACAAAACAATCACAGCACATTAAATCCAAAGGAAGGCTGTAAATAACTACAGAGATTTAACTCCCACCCGCATTAAAACATCAAAGTGTCTGCAGACCAGAATCCTCCAAGATTGACGATCACCCCTGGATTGTTACTCTTCCTCCTCCTTTCTCACCTGGTGATGGTGCTCTACATTTCTCCAAGCCTCTTAAGAAACACCGAGTGTATCTTCTTTTGGAATTCTTCCTCCTACAGCATTAATGTTGGAGAAGCCTCAGCCATTCTCCCTTTGTACTGCACTCATTGCTATTATCTGGTAAATTCACTGACTTACTGAAATGCCCGCATGACATTTAATTATGGTTTTCAGCATCTTACTGAATGAGTGTGGGTGAAATGACTGGTTAAGCTGGCAGGGTGGGCAGAACACCAGCTGGGTAGGGTAGGGTGGCAGCTGGTGAGTTGGATTGGGTTAGGGAAAGGTGGAGGGAGATGATTGAGAGGAATCATGAAGTTTGGAAAGCCAGGGATATTGAGGGCAGAGGGTAGATAGGAAGGTAGGGGAATGGGACGGTGAATTGCAAAGAGTAGTTGTAAGGGGAAGGAGTGAAGCGGTCAGGGTATGCATTTGGGAGGACATCGCAAAGTGGACCAGTCCCTTTAAGGTGTGGACATTAATATAGTTACTCAGACATTAGCAGAGGCATGAATTCCCTCATATTTCCTCAGTTGTTACCCGAGTACTGTCAGTACTGTCCAAAATCTCAGCTGGAGACATTTCAGAGAGTTCCAGATACTAGGTAATTGCTGACTGGAATACAAATATCCAGAGCAAGTCCCACATAGTCAACACATCATCACTTCGGAAAAGATCTGATAAGCATCTTTTGGGATACATCTGAGCTCTGACTCTGCAGAAATGGCATTTCTGGGCCAGAGAATTTGGAGTGTGAGCATCGGTGGGAGGGTCAGTTTATTTTGTAACCACATTCCCAAATCATTGCAATTGAGAAGGAATGAAGCTCAACTTCCAAACAAATGAGCAATTTAAAATTAAGCAGTTGATCCCTGGAGCATTAACTTTGCCACTCCCCAGAGATACTGCCTCAACTGCTGATTATTTCCAGGGCCTTCTGTTTAATTTAAGTCAGACACACTACAATCTCTCAATGGCTAATTTTTACCAGTAGAGATAAGAAGGGCAAGAGGCTGCTTGTGGTTGTACACAGAAAAAGGGCTGCTAAACTAGTCACAGGGCACAGTGAAGAGCAAGGGGATGGACAATGGGGCAAAAGTCAGCCTCTGTTTGAACAATTTTGTGGACCTTGCACAGGACCTAAATAGACTATCACTCATGCCAATGCGTGCCTTTCTGAAATGTTGGCAGTCCTTTCTCATAGGTTCAAACCTAACAGCACCATCAAACCTGGCAGGTAAGGTGATGCTGTTTGTCCAGTGTCCTGATCTCTATCCAGCAAAAGGCTGATGCCAACTCCCCAGCACTTCTTCCCATCTCCACATGGACGGTGAACCCATTGCCAAGCATCTGACCATTGATGCTTGGCATGGTGGCTCAGTGGTTAGCACTGCTGCCTCACAGTGCTAGGGACCCATGTTCGATTTCCACCTCAGGCGACTCTGTGTGGACTTACACATTCTCCTCATGTCTATGAGTTTCCTTCGGGCTCTGGTTTCCTCCCAGAATCCAAAGGTGTGCAGGTTTGGTGAACTGGACGTGCTAAAATTGCCCATAGTGTTCAGGGATGTGTACGTTAGGTGCATTAGTTAGGGGTAAAAGTAGAGTCAGTGTGGCCTTGTAGGGCCGAATGGCCTATATCCACATTACAGGGATTCTAGATTTGTACCCCGAGATGTCACTCACTCAGCTCATCTGGAGAGCTTCTCTTCACTGCCCTCAACTCAAACACCCTTCTCCTCCCTCCTTCCCAAGATCCATCAAAATTCTGACCTGGTCAATGTGTTAATTCAGCCTGTTCTTGCCCCACTGAACTTATTTCTTCCTATCAAAACTCTATTTTTTTTTCTACCTTTTCCTAGCATCTCCCTTCTTCTCTCTGTGAGGTTTCTAACGGTTTGCAGCATGTCAATGGCCTCTCAGCTTGAACTGCCTCTGCTTCACCATGGATTCTAATTCCTTTATACCTTTACAGGATAGTCGGACAGCTCTTCACTTTTTCCTTGCTTCAGAGGACAAACCAATCCTCTATCCACCACCACCCTCTCCTGTCTGGTTAGACTCATTCTCATGTTGAACAACCTCTCCTTCAAATCTACTCACTTCCTCCGCATGTAAGATGTCACTATGAATGCCAGCCGTGCCTGAGCTATCTGAAACATTCCCTCATCCAGCCCAACCCAGCACCTCCTCCCAGCAGTTATGACCATTTGGGTGGCACAATGGCTCAGTGGCTCACTCTGCTGCCTCACAGCGCCAGGTATGTGGATTCGATTCCAGCCTTGAGTGACCGTCTTTGTGGAATTAGCAAGTTCTCTCCGTGTCTGTGTAGGTATCATCTGAGTGCTCGGATTTCCTCCCACAGTTCAAAGCTGCGCATGATTTGGAGATGCCGGTGTTGGACTGGGGTGAACAAAGTTAAAAATCACACAACACCAGGTTATAGTCCAACAGGTTTAATTGGAAGCGCTAGCTTTCGGAGCGACGCTCCTTCATCAGGTGATTGTGGAGGGCTCGATCGTAACACAGAATTTATAGCAAAAATTTGCAGTGTGATGTAACTGAAATTATACATTGAAAATTTGATTGTTAAGCCTTTCATCTGTTAGAATACAGTGATAGTTTCAGAATACAGTGATAGTTTCGCTTCTTTCATGTGTAAATCACAAAACCCTTTTTTTTAAAAAGTTGCATTCTCGGGTTAGTTTTTAACAATGGTGATAGCTAGACAATATGTTGAAGGTGTTAGCCTCCTGTGTTCTATGAACTGATTCTATCTAAAAAGTGAGATAACAGTGTTTTACATAAATTCATGCAGTTTTTGAGCTCAGAGTTCTACATGAACGTATGCAGTTTTTGAGCAAAGTGCAATGTAACTCTGCAAGTACAAATTCACCCCACAAAATATATGTGTGCATATGGGTCTTTGTGTGTGTGTGTGTGTGTGCGTGTGTGTCTGTCTGTCTGGGGTGGGGTTGTGAGTGTGAGAAAGTGTGTGTGTGTGCGCGCGCGTGCCAAATGTCTTAAGTCTGTGAGGGGGTGCATGTGTGAGTGTGGGAGTGTGTGTCTATAAGGGTGTGTGTGGGTGTCTGTGTGTACCTGTGTCCATGTGTATGTGAGAGAGAGAGAGAGAGAGAGAGAGAGAGAGAGAGAGAGAGAGAGTGTGTGTGTGTAGGAATATCTGTGCATGTGTGTACTGCAATGGTGATCACCTGTAATGTGACATGAACCCAAGGTCCCGGTTGAGGCCCTCCCTATGGGTACCGAACATAGCTAAGTTCGGTACCCATAGGGAGGTCCTCAACCGGGACCTTGGGTTCATGTCACCCCAGACAGACACACACACACACACACACACACACACACAGACAAAGACCCACATGCACACACATTTTGTGGGGTGAATTTGTACTTGCAGAGTTACATTGCATTTTGCTCAAAAACTGCATACATTCATGTAGAACTCTGAGCTCAAACATTGCATGAATTTATATAAAACTCTGTTATCTCACTTTTTATATTAGAATCAATCTAAACATCAGGTCATAGACAGAGAACACAGGGGGCTAACACCTTCAACATATTGTCTAGCTATCACCATTGTTAACAGCTAACCCGAGAATGCAACTTTTAAAAAAAGGTTTTGTGATTTACACATGAAGGAAGTGAAACTATCACTGTATTCTAACAGATGAAAGGCTTAACAGTCAATCAATTTTTCAATGTATAATTTCAGTTACATCACACTGCAAATTTTTGCTATAAATTCTGTGTTACAATCAAGCCCTCCACAATCACCTGATGAAGGAGCGTCGCTCCGAAAGCTAGTGTGCTTCCAATTAAACCTGTTGGACTATAACCTGGTGTTGTGTGATTTTTAACAAAGCTGTGCAGGTTCGGACAACTGGCCTTGCTAAATTGTTCGTACTGTCCAGGGATGTGCAGGGTAGGTGAAGTAGCTGTGGTAAATGTAGGATTATGGGGTTCGGGTAGGGGCTGGATTCTCTTCAGAGGGTCAGTATGGACTCGATGGGCTGAATGGCCTCTTTCTGTACAATAGGGATGCTATGATAATGATGCCACTTCCTGCTCCAGTCATGAATTTGACTATTTCATTGACTTTGTTTCCCATTTCCTCTGTGTCTCTCATCTTCAACTGATCTACCTTGGACATTTCCGTTCCCTTCCCCTGCTTATCTGGCTATCAACAATTATTCATTACAAGCCCATGGACTGCCACAGCTCCCTTGGTAATGCATCCTCATATCTTTACTCCTGTCAGCAGTCAATTGCAGTTCCCTAGTTTCTCGGTCATAATTGCTTAGATGCTACATCCTTGCACCCTAGCGTTACCAATACACCTGCCTTTACCCTCAGCCAAGGGTTCTCCCTCAATGTGCTGGAAGGGCCTTCCACCATGTTCAGGTCTCTAGCACCCACTCTGTTTTTCAATGCTCAAGATCGTACAATTGGATCTGTTATAGCATTATAGTTCCATTCTCGTGCAATCGCGCATCTTATGCAAGTCCTGCAATAGCCACGTCTTTTAAACTAATGGGGCCGGAATCATGTTGCAGCCAATTCAGATAAGGGAAGTTCATGCTCTACAAATAATGGTCTAAAATCTTTAATTGCATTTTAGCCAATTCGCACTGAAGGAACAGATCTGACTATATGTGAAGAATCAAGAGCGTGGTGCTGGAAAAGCACAGCGGGTCAGGCAGCATCCGAGGAGCAGGAAAATTGACATTTCGGGCAAGAGCCATGTTGAATCTCCTGCTCCTCGGATGCTGCCTGACCCGCTGAGATTTTCCAGAGCCACACTCTCGATTCTGATCTCCAATATCTGCAGTCCTCACTTTCGCCTGTATATGAAGATATGGCCAGACTGAAATGCAGACAGATGAAACATGATGTGAAAAGCAAGTTATTAAATATAGAGCTGTTGATGGTCAATGCAGAGCCAGGGTCATGACCTACCTTGTATCCAGACAAATCCATACAGGAAGTAGAATCTCCCTCCAGTGTTAGGCCCTGGTCTCCAGTAGGCCCTTCGAATTTCATTGGTTTTCTCGGTAAAGCTGGAGTTCTGACGGATCTTCAACATGACATGGGGGGGCAGTGTACCATCCTCCTTAGTCTGAAATATCACACCTTGGGGATGAAATTAATATGCGCGCTCAGAAAATTTCAAATATTCGTATTTCAAAATCAAAACAAAATAATTGTCATTTTTGCTCAATGAAACTGCAAATTGATCCACAGAGAAAAGATTATATATTTTTTAAATGTCAGTAAAACTACACGCAATTTTCTGGATGGTCAATTTATTGACTTCTCCCTGGCTGTGATTTTAAAACTGATGTCCTGAAGTTACTCGCTGCTCAAAGCTGCAACCTATTGCGATTATGACAACTGATTTAACAACCTGTGGCTGATGAGAAAGAGATCTTGGTACTCACTTCAATTGTTCTGAAATGCAAACTATGGCATTTGTGTACAAATGTTTAGTAATATTATTATGCGGCACCAAGGCCTTCATCATTCGTTAAATGTTTGTTTGGAGCTGGTGAATGCGAGAAGCTGCACTAGCATCAGAACAACAAGCAACAAATATAAATGAAAAAGAACATTATTCAGGAGATACTCTGTTCCAGGCCATTTGGCGATTCCTTTACATATACAACCCCTGGACAGCAATCATCGCAGTAGTGCCATCTTCCATCTCAAGTTTACTTTGAAGACATGGTTTGAAAATCATGGAGAATTTCCATTTTACAATGCAGTAAAATACATAAAAATAGCCTGCAAAAGAAGCTGTATCTGCATAAAAAGAAAATGTTTGGCTAAGACGAACGTGGGCCCACTGAAAACAGAGTCAGGAGAATTTATAATGGTGACCAGGAAAATGGCAAAGAAGCTGAGCGATTACTTTGCAGATGCTTCCACTGAGGAAGTTACAAAAAGATCTCTAAGAATTAGAGATACGGGGGCATGAAGAGTTGGAGGAGACGTTACTGGAGAAATTAATGGGTCTGAAAGTCGACAAGTCCCTGGGACCGGATCATCCACATCCCTATTATGGCTAACACTCAACAAAGACTGCTGAACTTTTAACTTTATTTTTCTAATTTATTTTAAGAAGGATTTAATGTTAATACTACCTTTTTTTAATTTTTTCTACTTATACTAATGGTCCATAATGCTTAACCTTTTATCTTTGTTTCCCTCTTTTACTATGTTTTTTGTACATGGGTACTTGGTAGCTAAGATGGCGCTGGGTGTGGTACACTTTGCACTGCTGTATTTCGGTGCTTGAGTACACATGACAATAAAATCTAAATCAAATCTCAATCAGCCCATCGAGACCACACTGACCCTCTGAAGAGAATCCAGCCCTTACCCTAAGCCCATAATCCTACATTTACCACAGCTACTTCACCTACCCTGCAGATATAGAGATATCTGATTCACTCGTGATCATCTTCCACAGTATGAAATAATTCCTGCAGATTTGGAGCTTGTACTATTTCAAAAAGGAACAAAGGAGGGAATAGGGAACTACAGACCATTCAGCTTTATATCAGTGGTTTAGAAAATGTTAGAATCTATCATAAAGAATGTAACAAATAGGTAATTTGGAGAAAAAGGATCTGATTTGGTTTAGTCAGCATTGATTTGGGAATGGAAAATCACGCTTAACAAACTGGTTAGAGTTTTTTTTACGGTACTATCAACAAAATTGATGAATGGATGTAGCATGTTTAGATTTTTAAAAACCTTCTAATAAGGTCCCCTCACAAAAGGTTGTTTAGCAAAACTAAAGTACATGGTTCATTAGGGAATGGACAGTCATGGATTAAGGACAGAATGAGAGAGAGCAGGAATAAATTGGCCTTGATTTCTATGTCATCGTTGTCTACGGGAATAGTGCCAGAAGACTGGAGGATAGCGAATGTGGTCCCCTTGTTCATGAAGGGGAGTAGGGATAGCCCTAGTAACTGTAGGCCAGTGAGTCTCATTTCTGTTGTGGGCAAAGTCTTAGAGAGAATTGTAAGGGATAGGATTTATGAACATCTGGATAGGAATAATGTGATCAAGGATAGTTAGCATGGTTTTGTGAAGGGCAGGTCGTGCCTCACAAGCCTTATTGAGTTCTTTGAGGTGACCAAGGAAGTGGACGAGGGTAAAGCAGTAGATGTGGTGTATATGGATTTTAGCAAGGCGTTCGATAAGGTACCCCATGGCAGGCTAATGCAAAAACTACGGAGGTATGGCATTGAGGGTGCATTAGAGGTTTGGATTAGGAATTGGCTGGCTGGAAGGAGACAGAGGGTAGTAGTTGATGGTATAGGTTCATCTTGGCGTGCTGTTACTAGCGGTGTTCCACAAGGATCTGTTTTGGGACCATTGCTGTTTGTCATTTTTATAAATGACCTAGAGGAGGGGCTTGAAGGCTGGGTGAGCAAGTTTGCGGATGACATGAAAGTCGGTGGAGTTATGGACTGCGAAGAATGATGTGGCAGGTTACAGCGGGATATAGATAAGTTGCAGAGCTGGGCAGAAAGGTGGCAAATGGAGTTCAATGTAGCTAAGTGTGAAGTCATTCACTTTGGTAGGAGTAACAAGAAGATGGATTACTGGGCTAATGGTAGGCTACTTGGTCGTGTGGATGAGCAGAGGGATCTTGGTGTCCATGTACACAGATCTCTGACAGTTGCCACCCAGGTAAATAGTGCTGTGAAGGCGGCATATGGTGTACTGGGCTTTATTGGTAGAGGAATTGAGTTCCGGAGTCCTGAGGTCATGTTGCAGTTGTATAAGACTCTGGTGCGGCCTCATCTGCAGTATTGTGTGCAGTTTTGGTCGCCATACTATAGGAAGGATGTGGAGGCATTGGAACGAGTGCAGAGGAGGTTTACCAGGATGTTGCCTGGTATGGTAGAATTTTCGTATGAGGAAAGACTGAGGCACTTGGGGCTGTTCTCATTGGAGAAAAGAAGGTTTAGGGGAGATTTGATAGAAGTGTACAAGATGATTAGGG